>NC_090649.1:474943252-475118571 GCF_040937935.1 Hyperolius riggenbachi
GAGAGGAGAGAGAGAGATAGATGGGAGGAGAGAGAGAGAGAGAGAGAGAGAGAGAGAGAGAGAGAGAGAGGAGAGAGAGAGAGAGAGAGAGAGAGAGAGAGAGAGAGAGAGAAGAGGGAGAGGAGAGAGAGAGGAGAGAGAGAGAGGAGAGATAGATGGGAGGAGAGAGAGAGAGAGAGAGAGAGAGAGAGAGAGAGAGAGAGAGAGAGAGAGAAAGAGAGAGGAGAGAGAGAGAGAGGAGAGAGAGAGGAGAGAGAGAGAGAGAGAGAGAGAGAGAGAGAGAGGAGAGAGGAGAGAGAGAGAGGAGAGAGAGAGAGAGAGAGAGAGAGGAGAGAGAGAGGAGAGAGGAGAGAGAGAGAGAGAGAGAGAGAGGAGAGAGAGAGGAGAGAGGAGAGAGAGAGAGAGAGAGAAGAAAGAGTGAGATGGGGAGGAGTGAGAGCACACCACCATACCTGTTTTGGAATGTCCACCAGAGAGGAGGCAGCCAGCAGGGTGAAGGTGTGCAGAGTGACAATCACCATCTTTGTGGATGGGTATGAGGTCACCAGCTGCTGCAGGAGTTGCCGGCTATTAGAGGCCAGAATAGCGTCATGGTGCATGTGCTGCAGAATTGGGATCAGTTTCAGCTTCAGATCTACTGGGGTGGCCAAACCTATAACAAAACAAGAAAGGAAAAGCTCAACATGTAACACTTCAAAACATCCCCATTTCCCAGGCTGATCTAGGCATAATCAGCACTAACAGTAAAAAAAAAACGAGAACCTGTCACAACGAGCGTTACACTTCAGCACGGGCTCTGCTTGACTTGCAGAAGCAAAGCACTCTCTGTGGGCGTCACGCATAATAACGCTGGATCAATTTCCTGGCAAACTTTAGGCCAGTTCACATGGCCGGCATCTCGTTTAGCCATTGCTTAATGCTTTTTTTGCAACCAAACAGAAAAGCGTTTGGCATAGGTTCCCGTTGTTTTGCCATCGTATCGCGTGTTTTGAGCCCCTAGGTGGATACAATCATGAATGCAAAGGACACTTTAAGCTTCATGCAGCGCCTCCAAAAATTAGATTGGCTGCGGCGCTCATGCAATCGCTGGTAAATACCAGTGGATCCCATTGCTAAACAACATGGGTGGACACCAGCAGTCATCATCTAAACCGGCCCTAAATCACTTTTCAAATACTTTATTTAGGTAACTTGTACACAGGAAAATACAGGGAGACACCGTATCTTTCTGCATGGAAACAATGTGGACTATGGAGAATCTGGTTCCTTCACTACTTCAATGTAGCTCTATGAAATGAAGGTATTCTGGGTACAGTTTTCCCTGAGTAGCTTTAACATTAGGCCATCTGACCTATGAATTCAGGCAGTAGGACATATCTTAAGACACCTTGTGCAATAGTAACAAAGGTAAACAACAAACATAAAAGTGCAACCAAAGAATGGGTCCAAAAGGGTCTGCGATGTCTTCTTTCTATCTCAGCAGATGATAATGGCATGTATATGTTCCTTCTCCAGCTCGGCATAATATTACCTGCCTAGTGTATGTGTGAACTCCTCAGACCATCTGTGTACCATCCAGATATCCGACACACACAAGCAATAGAACACAGCAGTACATGCATCCAGCTACATTTAAATGGTCAGCAGGCGCTCGGCAGCCAATCAGGATGCACTGTCATACACCCTTTACCTGCCATACCACATCTAGCAGCCATTAGCATTCAGGTGGGAGGCTTCAGTTGGACGCAATCGCAAGATTGTGTCACTAGCAGGACCGCCCCGTGCAGGCATCCCTCCCACAGGGGTCCCTCCCTAACCGCTCACCTGTCCGCCATGTCCTAGAGCTGAAAAAAAAAGTTCAAAAACACACGATTGGTTCACACGATGGCCAGGGGCCCCGGACCTCTCTCACTGGCCGGGGCCCCAAGGCCAACATGCAATACCTGGAGGGGAGTGCAGGTGGGCCCAGATATTCCAGGTTTTGGAGAATTTCTCATACCATCCTTGCATTGAGTATACTATGTTTCCGTGTCATATATGTGGCCCAGTTCACGTACCAGGTCTTTCAGTGTTGGCGTGGTGGTCGATCTCCAGTTCCTCACCACTACTGTTTTGGCTGCATTCAAGATGTGTCTTATTATTGAGTTTTGACAAGATTTCACTCGCTAATTAGTTAGGTTCAGTAGGAAGAACTGGGAGTTTAATGTTACCTTAGTTTGATCAAATATGCCAGTGATTAAATTGATTCCCCTCCACACAACATGAGCCAGATTGATAAACTTCTTATTGACCCGGTTAGGGTGAGAAGGTGTATTTTCATTGACAAGGTAGAGACAGGAGCAGCAGAGTATCAAGCAAGGCGTAGCTTTGTAGTGTTGCTGAAGGAAGTCGTTTGATCAATTCTGAATCATATTTCCACTGATATCGGATCCCTGTCAGAATGTCCATGGTTTAATAAAGCTGTGTGTGTACAAAGCTTTGTCTGACCATGGAAATCCTGTCTTCAAGTCAGAAAAGAAAATACAGCTTTGGAACGTTGCTGCCAGATGGTGACAATTTGTAATAAAAACTAATAAGTATTCCTGTGCAATTTAAATTCAGAGCAGCATGCCAACTTCTGCTCATAAGCTGTGTCAGAGGGATGCAGGCACTTCTAATCCCCCTGCGGCCTATGGTAAAGCCAACCAGTACAATGTAACTGACACCTGAAGTGAGCGGGATATGGAGGCTGACATATGTATTTCATTTTAAACAATACCAGTTGCCTGCCTGTCCTGCTGATTCTCTCACTCTTATACTTTTAGCCACAGACCATGAACAAGCATGCAGATCAGAGGTTTCATTGCATTAGCCACATGCTTGTTTCAGGTGTGTGATTCAGACACTATTGGTGTGAGTTCAGCAGGACTGCTAGGCAACTGGCATTGTTAAAAAGAAAACAAGTATGGCAGCCGCCATATCACTTTCACTTCAGGTGTCCTTTAGGCAGGTGTGTGCGATGCGGTGCGCAGAAATGAGGCTTCATATGCCCTTGTGCCACGGTGCGGCAGCAGGGTCATATGCATAGGCCCGCCCCCTTAGTGACATATTCCCTGCTGGGCAGGAAGTAGGTCACTGGGATTCGTATCGGTCCACACCACGCTCCTGTCATGCATACTTGCCTGCATTGCCTATTGACTTGAATTGCTTCATGCGCTGCAGACTTTGAATTGGGATTACCACAATTTTAATACCTCAGCGCACCGCTTCGCATCGTGCAAACTGTGCAAGTCTCCATAGACTTGCATCTCCCTTGCGACAAGCTGGGGGAGAGTACAAAGGTGCAACGAAACGTGGCCAGTGTGCAAGAGCCTTTAAAGGCAGAACGAGAAGGTGGTCATGATTTTATCGCGATCAAAATGTCTGATACAAACCTTGAATCATTTCACCGATTTTATTACAGATTCCAGCAGCAAAGTCTCTGTGGGAAGAAGATCAAATAATCGTTAGAGAACACACAAACTGAATACAATTTGCAAGCAAGTCAGAACTGTTCACGTCTCACTGACAATCTCTATCACTGACAGTCTGTGCTAAGGGCAGCACAGTGGCGTAGTGATTAGCACTCTCAAACAGACATCAAACAAATGACAGCGCTCATAGGCTGCAACTGAATTGTAGACCAACAGAGGCATTCTAAATACATGCCTTGAATGCAAATCAGATGCAAATCATGTACTAGTCCTAATCTATAATTTGAATGCAAATTGATGCACATGGATGCAGCTGGCCATAAGTATACTTACATGAGTTTTGTACAGCAGGAGACATTGGCAGCGCTTCCAAACAGAGGCTGCACCCGAATTGACTACCTGCAATAGATGTGCAGAGCTCCACAACTGTGGACTAAAATACACAACTTGCATTCAAAACAGGTACAGCAAAGGAGGACGTTCGCTTCAGTATAAATAATATGTGCACAAATTATTCCCTACTAGATTTCCCCACGGCGATGACGGGTCCTCTCGGGGAAGACCTACCGCTAGTCTAACAATAAAAACGCGATTTTTTTCCTAGTGCTGCTAGTCATAAAATGGTATACACATTTCTCTCAAACAAACATCAAACAAATGACAGCGCTCATAGGCTGCAACTGAACTGTAGACCAATCGTGTTTTTATCGTTAGACTAGCGGTAGGTCTTCCCCAAGAGGACCCGTCACCGCCGTGGGGAAGTCTAGTAGGGAATAATTTGTGCACATTATTTATACTGAAGCGAACGTCCTCCTTTGCTGTACCTGTTTTGAATGCAAGTTGTGTATTTTAGTCCACAGTTGTGGAGCTCTGCACATCTATTGCAGGTAGTCAATTCGGGTGCAACTTTTGTTTGGAAGCGCTGCCAATGTCTCCTGCTCAGCAGAAGGAACGTCACCGCCGTAGGAGAGTCTATTAGGGATAATTTGTGCACAACTTATGCTGAAGCTAACGCCCCCTTTACTGTACCTGTTTTGAATGCAAGGTGTGTAACCTGCCCGTTAGTCGAGCTCTGCATACTTGTGCAGGTAGTCAATTCAGGTGCAGCGTCTGTTTGGAAGCGCTGCCATTTCCTTCTGCTGTACAAAACTTAAGTATACTTCAGGCTAGCTGCCTCCAGGGGTGTCAGCTTGCATTCAAATTTTAGAATTTAGATTAGTGTCAGCACATAATTTGCATTTGATTTGTATTCAAGGTGTGTATTTAGCCCCAAGGGGCTGGGCATATCTCTGGAGCTTTCACTTCACTTGCAGCCTGTGAGCGCTGCTCATTGCTTGCTGTTTAATGTCTCCTGCTGATTAGCACACTCGCCTTGCAACGCTGGGTCCCCAGTTTGAATCCCAGCCTGGGGACTATCTGCATGGAGTTTGTATGTTATCCCAGTGTCTGTGTGGGTTTCCTCCAGGGCATTCCGGTTTCTTCCCACATCCCAAAAACATACAAATAAGTTAATTGACTTCTCCATAATTTGCCCTAGACTACAACACATACACTACACATACTTGAGTAGACATATGACTATGGTAGGATTAGATTGTGAGCCTCACTTAACTGAGGGACAGTTAAGTGACAAGACAATATACACTGTACAGCGCTGCGGAAGATGTGAGTGTTATATAAATACTAAATAATAATAATAATAAATAATAAGGAAAAGGCCACCACCGTAAAACGACCAAATCCCCCCTCAATATTAATGTAAAAGGCCTGATGAAGCATTCCAGGTCCTGATGAAGCACTCCCCTTGAGTGAGTGCGAAACAGCTGTCTACCTCCGTACATGCTATACACCTTCTCCTCTGCTGCTGTGATTTGCATTGCTGGACTAATTTTTAAGGTATGCAATAAATTGATGTTTTAATTGGAAGTGCCCAGCCGCTTTGTTCTACTAATGATCTGCTGATTACCTGGCTTTTGGGCTTAGAGCACTCCAATGAATCTACAGTAGCTGACCCTGTGCACCCATTTCTCTTGGTTTGTTGGGGTTGGCTTGTTAGCAGTCTTGCGGCAGCATTCTGCACTGGCTGCAGGCGGTGCAAGTCTTTATTTGGAAGGCCTGCATAGAGGTCATTGCAATGGTCCAGCCGTGATGTGATGGAGGCGTGAACTGAAGGAATATGGTGTTTAATCCTTGCAATATTCCTTAGGTGAAAGAAGGAAAGTTTCACAACAGCTGAGATTTGATTCCTGATCAGTACCTGCAGGCTGCGCACACAGTTGTTCAGGTCTTAGTGGTGCTGGTTGAGTAAAGTAGATTGCAAGGCATTACATGCTATTTGCGTTACTTACCCAGCTTAGTGGACATACATTACTTCAGGTACCATTAGCGCAGCCTGATTGTGGCATCTAGAACTGCCCACATGCTAAATACGGTGATCATTAAATTCAGTGACGCACCACTCCTCCAAAAAAAAAAAAGTACCGGTAGTTTCCTTCTGCAGTTCTTGGTCTATTTAGATGCGTCTCCCATTGTGGATGCATGCATTGTTTGTATGGGATACAAGGGTTTCTACCGCTAGCATAGTGACCCACTGACCACAGAATGAGTCTGCCGTTAAAGGTAACCAGAGACGAAGCACCCTCATGTATTTCACCATACATATCAGTGGGAACATTAGAGAAAACACCTACCCTGCTCTGTTTCATCCTTCACTGCTCAGCCTGCTTGTTACCAGCCCTGATAAAATCCCTGACTGAGCATTCAATCTGGCTTTCCTCAGGAATCATTATAGCCGAGTCTGTCTTCTCTGATGTCTTTTCAAGCCCAAGCCTATCCCCTTCTGGCTCTGCTATAATGACTCAGCTATGATGATTCCTGAGCAAAGCCAGACTGAATGCTCAGTCTGGGATTTTATCAGGGCTGTTAACCGGTTCAGCGCCACAGTGCCGAAAATCTCATGCATCCGAGCAACGTTCACCTCCCATTCATTCGCCTATAACTTTATTGCTACTTATCACAATGAATTGATCTATAGCTTGTTTTTTCCGCCACCAATTAGGCTTTCTGTGGGTGATACATTTTGCTAAGAGCCACTTTACTGTAAATGCATTTTAACAGGAAGAATAAGAAAAAAACGGAAGAAATTCATTATTTCTCAGTTTTTGGCCATTATAGTTTGAAATTAATATACGCTACCGTAATTAAAACGCATGTATTTTATTTGCCCATCTGTCCCGGTTATTACACCATTTAAACGATGTCCCTATCACAATTTATGGTGCCGATATTTAATTTAGAAATAAAGGTGCATTTTTTCAATTTGCGTCCATCACTATTTATAAGCTTATAATTTTAAATAATATAATAACATATTCTCTTGACATGCATATTTAAAAAGTTCAGACCCTTGGGTAACTATTTATGTTGTTTTTTGTTTTTTTTTTTAATAAAAAAAGTGTATGTGGGTAATTTTTGGTGTGGGAGGGAAACTGCTATTTTTAAATGTAAAATAATGTTTTTTTTAAATCAAAAATGTATGTGGGTGCAGTTTACTATTTGGCCACAAGATGGCCACAGTGAAAAAAGTCCTAGATGCGAACCAGCTCGCATCTAGGAACTAAAATGCTGAAGAGTTGTTTCCTGGGGGCAGAAATACCGCGCTCTCTGGAGAGAAAGCGTCGGTATTTCTGCGGGGAAGTTAGATCAGTGAATGGGAATTATATTCCCATTCACTGATCGGGGGGCTAGCGGCGGGCAGCGGGAGCGCGCGCGGGGGCGCGCCTGATCGCGCGCACGAGCCGGCGGCAGCACCAGTGCCTATCTGGACGAGGAAACTCGTCCAGATAGGCCGAACTGGTTAAGAAGCAGGCTGAGCAGTGAAGGATGAAACAGAGAGCAGGGTAGGTGTTTTCTCTAATTTTCCCACTGATATACAGTATATGGTAAAATACACGAGGGTGCTTCATCTCTGGTTCACTTTAAAGAGAATCTGTGACCAAGGAAAAATCATTTGACCATGGAGATCACGGAAATCGCTGGTAAGCGCAGGTGGATCCCATTGACAAACAACATGGGCAACCACCAGCAGCCATTCATCTAAACGGCCCTTAATCTCTTTGATGAAATATGGCAGTGATTAAAGTGGAACTTTAACCCAGGATTGTGCTTCATCCCAATCAGTAGCTGATGCACTCTTTCACATGAGAAATCGTTACCTTTTCTCAAACAGATCATCAGGGGGGTCTGTTTGGCTGATATTGTGGTGAAACCCCTCCCACAGTGTGATGTCATGACCATGGTCCTGACAGTTTCCTGTCTGTGAACCTTGTTGAATTGTGGGAAATAACAGCTGTTACCAACTGCCAAGCAACCAGTATCTACCTCTGTGCAAATGCTTATGTATAAAAACAAACAAAACAACCTTTTAGCCCATTGCATTGTTAGTGGTTGTCGCCATAGATAATCGCAGTTGGTGCAGTGTTTTTTTTTGTTGTCTTTTTTTATGTCTGCTAGTAGTAAAGATGATGATGTGCAGGCTGCTTATGGATCGAACAATATGAACAAATGACATGGCGCATATCAATCACTTCTTGATCCCTCTTCTAATTTCAATTTTCTCACTTTGCAATGTATGGATTTATTTTCCTCTTTCACGCCTGCTCTGGGGCTCATCGCTGTCTTTGTAGCCGTTCCAGAGGGTCAATGTCCTTTCTATCTGTGTCTGCAGGTCTACAGTATATGCAGTGCTAACTTTTACTATGTTTACCTTTATTATAGGAGAAGGAGATGGACACTTACTTGGACTGTGCAGAGAAGTTAGCGGCAGCATATATGGCAGCCTCCACCTCCACATTATCGTGCGAGTCCAGACTCTGCCGTATACTGTGGTGAGCGTTCTTCTGATCGGGGATAATGGAAGCCATGCTGCCCAACATTCTAAAGCCCGGAACATCAGGAAAAAAAAAATCACTCAATTACAGCAAAGATCTAAAGATCTATGGTAGCAAGACTGGGTTATACAAAGGACAAAGGTTGTAATTTAGTGAACAGTGGAATGTCACTTCAGGGATCCTCTTTCAAGGCTGCCTTGGTATGCTGGGAAATTTGAGCACAGGGCAAAGATGAAAAATGGCTCACCCTGCTCCTGCAAAAGTCTCTGCGGCGTTAATTAGGTCCACGTGGATAGTGGGGAAAGATGTAATTGTCTGCCAGCTATCGCTGGTGGACAAATTACTTTTTTTTTATACTCATTTGGGCTCTGTCTTAGCAGTGCCCAAATTATTGTTTGCGCACCGCTATTGACGTAATTCACATTATGGCCTATGGTGGTGCCTGGTGTACCCAAATTTCCTACATGGTTTCTGTCTCGACCGGTACACCAATATTATTGAATGGGGACCAGAGGTGAGAGTGATATGGAGGCTGACATATTTATTTCCTTATAAACAATGCACATGCCCAGCAGTGCTGCTCAAATCCGGATCCGGGAGACATCCGGATAGTTCTATCCGGATATCTCCCAGTGAACCTATGCGGGGTGGGTCAATCTTACCTGTCTGACGTCTTCTTCGGTCCGTCCCTCGTCGCCTCCCACAATGCGCTCCACGCACGCCACGTGATTACAAACACTTCCTCCTTCAACTCGGAAGGAGGAAGTGTTTGTAATCACGTGACCGCCGCTTGGACCGCATCGTGGGAGGCGCCGAGGGACGGACCGAAGAAGACGTCAGACAGGTAAGATTGACCCCCCCCCCCCCCGCCCACCCCGCATAGGTTCACTGGGAGATATCCGGATAGAACTATCCGGATGTCTCCCGGATCCGGATTTGAGCAGCACTAATGCCCAGGTGTTCCCATGACCCAGTGTATGTAATACTTTTAGCCACAGACACTCAACAAATCTGCAGATCAGGTGTTCTGACGGAAGTCAAGGCGTTGCTAGCCCCAAAGATCAGTGGCACTTGCCCCAGATCTATTCTGGGGTGCTCCGGATGTCCCCCAGGCAGAGTCAGCTGTGGTGCCTCAATGACGGGCATGCTGGGAGCTGTGGTGCTTTAATCGGGGGGTATGCTTGGTGCAGTGGTGCCTCTATGTGGACATACTGGGCACTGTGATGCCTTTATGGGGGCATGCAGGGAACTGTGCTTTTTCTATGGGGGCATGCTGGGAGTTGTGGTGCCTCAATGGTAGGACGGTGGTAGCATGGGAGGAGATCCACTAGAAGGTCAGGAAATGTTAAGGGGGAACTGCCAGATAACCTGGCAGCAGGCCAGCCCGCCCATCAGAAAGCCAGATCAGCCAGCACAGAAGCCAGGTAACTGCTTAAAGAGACACTGAAGCGAAAAAAAAATGATGATATTATGATTTGTATGTGTAGCACAGCTAAGAAATAAAACATTAAGATCAGATACATCAGTCTAATTGTTTCCAGTACAGGAAGAGTTAAGAAACTCCAGTTGTTATCTCTATGCAAAAAAGCCATTAAGCTCTACAACTTTCAAAGTCGTGGAGAGAGCTGGTATCTGACTTTTATTATCTCAACTGTTTTTGAACTATTTACTTTTTCTCTGCTAGAGGAGAGTTCATTACTTCACAGACTGCTCTGAAAGACTCATTTTGAATGCAGAGTGTTGTGTAATCTGCACATATAATAGAATGATGCAATGTTAGAAAAAACACTATATACCTGAAAATAAAAATATGAGAATATTTTCCTTGCTGCTAATCTTCTAGTAATTATTCATAGTACACAACCAATTCATTATATCATATATTTTTTTTCGCTTCAGTGTCTCTTTAAGTGACACTACCTATTTATGTGATGTGCTGCATTTTTGTGTTTTTGATTAATGGAGAGGGGGGGCTTCATCCAACATTTTGCTGGGTCTACTTAGACTGCGATTAAGTTCATGTAGATTTGGCTCCACCCATGGCCACACCCATTTTCCATCTGGAGTGCCCAATAGCGTCCCGGATCTCTTAGGGTCCTAGCAACGTCCCTGACTGAAGTGGGACTGAATTAGGCCCGGTTCACATTAGCGTTCGCTATCCGGATTTTCCGGATCTGATCCGGACCGCATACTGTACAAACGGAACGTACGTTCCGCATAGCAATGTAAAGGCTATGCGGACGTTCACACGTGTCCGTTCCGTACAGTACGGAGCCGGATCGGATCCGGACTCTTTTCTAACATGCGCTATTTTTTCGGTCCGGCTCTCCGGCCCACGCACCCGGTCCGGAGCCGGACCTGAGCCTGACAGCACCATCAGGAACACAGAAACCAATGGGGAACGGAAGGCACAGAACACACTGCCTACAAAAACCTGACGTTCTACCCCACTTCCTATGCGTATCCAAGCGGCCATTTAGGATGGGGACACATGGGCCAAGCATGTCTGGAGTGGAGCAGCAGTGACAGACGTGCTGGAGCTGTTTGGCAGAATGTCGGAGGTGGAGGTGAGGCCTACAGCGGAGGAACCTGATTTTACAGGTGCACCTTCTGCTGACCCCAACATTTTTTTTTTAAATTTCGCTATTTTTTGCCCACGGATCCGGATGGCAGCCTGATGCATGCCTGATACAAACGGACCGGATCCGGATCGGAACCGTACGGTTCTGATCAGGATCAGGTCAAGATCCGATCAGGATCCGATCAGGATCCGGTCCGTTTACTTGCCAAAACGCAAGTGTGAACGGGGCCTAAGCCACATGCTTATTTCAGGGCTGTGCTTCAGACACTACTGATGCCAAAGAGATCAGCAGGACAGCCAGGCAACTGGCATTGTTTACAAGGAAATAAATGTGGCAGCCTCCATATCCCTCTCACCTCAGGTTTCCTTTAAGCTTTTAAACAGAGCGCTGTCTCCTTCTTCCATCTCAGAGAGAATTGGACAGGCAAGAAGTAAGGATCTCTGAGGAATGTGACTTCACAGATAAATAGTAACTTAAGAGCCTAGAACAGTGATGGCTAACCTTGGCACTCCAGCTGTGACAGAACTACATATCCCATCATGCCTCTGCCTCCCCGAGTTATGCTTAGAGCTGTCAGAGTATTGCAATGCCTCATGGGACTTGTAGTTCCACCACAGCTGGAGTGCCAAGGGTAACCATCACTGGCCTAGACCAAGGCACCCAATTTATCCGTGGTACAGTCTCCTGCAGTCCTGGCTTCCACAGACTGATGGTAGATTGTGTGCACATCCTAATGCCATACCTAATGTTAGTCTATGGGACCCAAGCATGCAGGAATAGGTACTGGATATACAGGTGCCGTGGTCCAGGCTCCAAAAATGAAAGCCACAAGTGCAGAGAAGATCAGGTCTCACCCTCCCTTCCAAGGAAGCGTTAGGCCCGGTTCACATTAGCGTTCGCTATCAGGATTTTCCGGATTGGATCCGGAACGCATACTGTACAAACGGAACGTACGTTCCGCATAGCAATGTAATGTCTATGCGGACGTTCACACGCGTCCGTTCCGTACGTACCGGAGCCGGATCGGATCCGGACTCTTTTCCAACATGCGCTATTTTTTGGGTCCGCATCTCCGGCCCACGCATCCTGACCGGAGCCTGACAGCACCATCCGGAACACAGAAACCAATGGGGAACGGAAGGCACAGAACACACTGCCTACAAAAACCTGACGTTCTACCCCACTTCCTATGCGTATGCAAGCGGCCATTTTGGATGGGGACACATGGGCCAAGCATGTCTGGAGTGGAGCAGCAGTGACAGACGTGCTGGAGCTGTTTTGGCAGAATGTGTGGAGGTGGAGGTGAGGCCTACAGCGGAGGAACCTGATTCTACAGGTGCACCTTCTGCTGACCCCAACATTTTTTTATTTGATTTCGCTATTTTTTGCCCACGGATCCTGATGGCAGCCTGATGCATGCCTGATGCAAACGGACCGGATCCTGACCGGATCCTGATCGGAACCGTACGGTTCCGATCAGGATCAGGTCCTGATCCGATCAGGATCCGGTCCGTTTGCAAGGCAAAACGCAAGTGTGAATGGGGCCTTACTTACAGGGAGGAATTTATGTGGCAATGTTGAACTAATCACCATTAGCTTTTTTTTTGTCTGGCATAGCTTAGACTTACAGGGAACCTGAAGTGAGCCATGGACATGGAGGCTGACATCTTCATTCTCTAACAAACGATGCCAGTTGCCTGACCTCTGTGCTGATGCTCCGCCTCTAATACTACAAGTCACTGGCCCAGAATGAGCATGCAAATCAGATGCTGCGACTCCACTGGCTGCAGGATTGCTGCAGATGTGTCACTCAAACACACAACTAAAGCCAAAAGAGCAGCATGACAGCCAGGCAATTGGCATGGTTTATAAGGAAATGAAGATGGAAGTCTCCATATCCCTCTCACTTCAGTTCCTTGTAAACCCCCCCAAATCCTTACAGCCCATATAGCTATTACCATTAGCTGCAAAATGTTTTTTCTTTTAATTCGGAAAGTTAATTTCCAAAAAGGTAATATTTGCAAGTTTACAGAACTGTTCAGGGCCAGTTTAAAAGCTGATGGGGCCCCGAGACAAAGGCAACCTGGGGCCCCATTCCCCAGAAAAATTTAACCTAGCCAGGAGCTGCCCAGATGCGGTTTACCTGGGTTATAACTACTGTAGGTATCGCACACCATTTCATTTTAACAGACAAAAGCATAGGCCTAAACCAACCAGAAATCCTCCTGGGATACATACAGCTTTAAATGAGGGACACAGCCCAACACAAGACATCAATAAACACAAGCACAGCCCAACACAAGACATCAATAAACACAAGCACAGCCCAACACAAGACATTAATAAACACAAGCGCAGCCCACACAAGGCATCGATAAACACAAGCGCAGCCCACACAAGGCATCGATAAACACAAGCACAGCCCAACACAAGACATCAATAAACACAAGCACAGCCCAACACAAGACATTAATAAACACAAGCGCAGCCCACACAAGGCATTGATAAACACAAGCGCAGCCCACACAAGGCATCGATAAACACAAGCGCAGCCCACACAAGGCATCGATAAACACAAGCGCAGCCCACACAAGGCATCGATAAACACAAGCACAGCCCACACAAGACATCAATAAACAAGCACAGCCCACACAAGACATCAATAAACAAGCACAGCCCACACAAGACATCAATAAACACAAGCACAGCCCACACAAGACATCAATAAACACAAGCGCAGCCCACACAAGGCATTGATAAACACAAGCGCAGCCCACACAAGGCATCGATAAACACAAGCGCAGCCCACACAAGGCATCGATAAACACAAGCGCAGCCCACACAAGGCATCAATAAACACAAGCGCAGCCCACACAAGGCATCGATAAACACAAGCGCAGCCCACACAAGGCATCAATAAACAAGCACAGCCCACACAAGACATCAATAAACAAGCACAGCCCACACAAGACATCAATAAACACAAGCACAGCCCACACAAGGCATCAATAAACACAAGCACAGCCCATACAAGACATCAATAAACACAAGCACAGCCCACACAAGGCATCAATAAACACAAGCACAGCCCACACAAGACATCAATAAACACAAGACATCAATAGACACAAGCACAGCCCACACAAGCACAGCCCAATACAAGACATCAATAGACACAAGCACAGCCCACACAACCACAGCCCAATACAAGACACCAATAAACACAAGCACAGCCCAATACAAGACATCAATAAAAACAAGCACAGCCCACTACAAGACATCAATAAACACAAGCACAGCCCAACACAAGACATCAATAAACACAAGCACAGCCCAACACAAGACATCAATAAACACAAGCACAGCCCAACACAAGACATCAATAAACACAAGCACAGTCCAACACAAGACATCAATAAACACAAGCAAAGCCCACACAAGACATCAATAAACACAAGCACAGCCCACACAAGACATCAATAAACACAAGACATCAATAGACACAAGCACAGCCCACACAAGCACAGCCCAATACAAGACATCAATAGATACAAGCACAGCCCACACAAGCACAGCCCACACAAGCACAGCCCAACACAAGACATCAATAAACACAAGCACAGCCCACACAAGACATTAATAAACACAAGCACAGCCCACACAAGGCATCGATAAACACAAGCACAGCCCAACACAAGACATCAATAAACACAAGCACAGCCCATACAAGACATCAATAAACACAAGCACAGCCCACACAAGACATCAATAAACACAAGCACAGCCCAACACAAGACATCAAACACAAGCACAGCCCACACAAGACATCAATAAACACAAGCACAGGCCATACAAGACATCAATAAAAACAAGCACAGCCCAACACAAGACATCAATAAACACAAGCACAGGCCACACAAGACATCAATAGACACAAGCACTCCATAACGATTCCAATACAACTCTTCACTCCCGCACTAGCTAGTAAACCTAAAAACTTCTTTTCATTACCACAAGAAAACAACTTTAGTGTATGTCCACTGATATCACTTTAACCTTAACGAGTAATAGTGTATAGACAACTCCTATCAACAACTTGATTATTGTTTTATACAAGCTTGTTTTCACTCCATGTTTATGGTGGAATGTTACTGTGTTGACTTAAATCTTGTTCATTTGTCAATTACCTGTTATTTGTTATTTGATATCTGTTACTGGATTATTATCCATGTCAAAACTGATGATGAAAATTTCAATAAAAATGTATTGAGAAAAATAAATAAATAAACACAAGCACAGCCCACACAAGACATCAACACAAGCAAAGCACACACAAGACATCAATAAACAAGCACAGTACACACAAGACATCAATAAACAAAAGCACAGCCCACACAAGACATCAATACACAAGCACAGTACACACAAGACATCAATAAACAAGCACAGTACACACAAGACATCAATAAACAAAAGCACAGCCCACACAAGACATCAATAAGCACATAAGCATACCGTAACGTGATTGCCCGAGCCACGGGGTCATTACTATGGATGACAGAGAAGATCCTCTTGACAAATTCATCCACATTGAGGATCTTCTCCAGATGCTTCTCGCTCTGTTGGGTCACTTTTAACACACACAGTCGTAGAAAGTTATTGCTGCAAAAGGAAAAAAAACAAACATTGCTTGTAACAAAACTATCTAGGAGATCCATAAAGGCGGCCAGATCAGTGGAGCATAACTCTTCTCTCTCTCTCTCTTTTTTAAAGGACAACTGATGTGAGAAGAATATGGAGGCTGCCATATGTATTTCTTTGAAACAATACCAGTTGCCTGGCTATCCTGCTGATCTATTTGGCAACTGGAATTGCTTAAAAAGAAATAAATATGGCAGCCTCCATATCCTCGCTCAGGTATATACAATAGTTTCAACTTTATTCACGAGTTATCAAAAAGACAAAATCCACTAGCACAGCATGCGCGGTAGTTTCAGCGTGCGCGCTGCAACTAGAAGCTGTTGCTGATGTGAACAGTGTGTGCTGCAACTAGAAGCTGTTGCTGATGTGAACAGCGTGCGCTGCAACTAGAAGCTGTTGCTGATGTGAACAGCGAGCGCTGCAACTAGAAGCTGCTGCTGATGTGAACAGTGTGTGCTGCAACTAGAAGCTGTTGCTGATGTGAACAGCGTGTGCTGCAACTAGAAGCTGTTGCTGATGTGAACAGCGTGCGCTGCAACTAGAAGCTGCTGCTGATGTGAACAGTGTGTGCTGCAACTAGAAGCTGCTGCTGATGTGAACAGCGTGTGCTGCAACTAGAAGCTGCTGCTGATGTGAACAGCGTGTGCGCTGCAACTAGAAGCTGCTGCTGATGTGAACAGCGTGTGCGCTGCAACTAGAAGCTGTTGCTGATGTGAACAGCGTGTGCTGCAACTAGAAGCTGTTGCTGATGTGAACAGCGTGTGCGCTGCAACTAGAAGCTGCTGCTGATGTGAACAGCGTGTGCGCTGCAACTAGAAGCTGCTGCTGATGTGAACAGTGTGCTGCAACTAGAAGCTGCTGCTGATGTGAACAGCGTGTGCTGCAACTAGAAGCTGTTGCTGATGTGAACAGCGTGTGCTGCAACTAGAAGCTGCTGCTGATGTGAACAGCGTGTGCGCTGCAACTAGAAGTTGTTGCTGATGTGAACAGCGTGTGCTGCAACTAGAAGCTGTTGCTGATGTGAACAGCGTGTGCGCTGCAACTAGAAGCTGCTGCTGATGTGAACAGTGTGTGCTGCAACTAGAAGCTGTTGCTGATGTGAACAGCGTGCGCTGCAACTAGAAGCTGTTGCTGATGTGAACAGCGAGCGCTGCAACTAGAAGCTGCTGCTGATGTGAACAGCGTGTGCGCTGCAACTAGAAGCTGTTGCTGATGTGAACAGCGTGTGCTGCAACTAGAAGCTGTTGCTGATGTGAACAGCGTGCGCTGCAACTAGAAGCTGCTGCTGATGTGAACAGTGTGTGCTGCAACTAGAAGCTGCTGCTGATGTGAACAGCGTGTGCTGCAACTAGAAGCTGCTGCTGATGTGAACAGCGTGTGCGCTGCAACTAGAAGCTGCTGCTGATGTGAACAGCGTGTGCGCTGCAACTAGAAGCTGTTGCTGATGTGAACAGCGTGTGCTGCAACTAGAAGCTGTTGCTGATGTGAACAGCGTGTGCGCTGCAACTAGAAGCTGCTGCTGATGTGAACAGCGTGTGCGCTGCAACTAGAAGCTGCTGCTGATGTGAACAGTGTGCTGCAACTAGAAGCTGCTGCTGATGTGAACAGCGTGTGCTGCAACTAGAAGCTGTTGCTGATGTGAACAGCGTGTGCTGCAACTAGAAGCTGCTGCTGATGTGAACAGCGTGTGCTGCAACTAGAAGCTGTGGCTGATGTGAACAGCGTGCGCTGCAACTAGAAGCTGTTGCTGATGTGAACAGCGTGCGCTGCAACTAGAAGCTGCTGCTGATGTGAACAGCGTGTGCGCTGCAACTAGAAGCTGCTGCTGATGTGAACAGCGTGCGCTGCAACTAGAAGCTGTTGCTGATGTGAACAGCGTGCGCTGCAACTAGAAGCTGCTGCTGATGTGAACAGCGTGTGCGCTGCAACTAGAAGCTGCTGCTGATGTGAACAGCGTGTGCGCTGCAACTAGAAGCTGCTGCTGATGTGAACAGCGTGTGCGCTGCAACTAGAAGCTGTTGCTGATGTGAACAGCGTGTGCTGCAACTAGAAGCTGCTGATGATGTGAACAGTGTGTGCTGCAACTAGAAGCTGCTGCTGATGTGAACAGCGTGTGCGCTGCAACTAGAAGCTGTTGCTGATGTGAACAGTGTGTGCTGCAACTAGAAGCTGTTGCTGATGTGAACAGCGTGCGCTGCAACTAGAAGCTGCTGCTGATGCGAGCACCGTGCGCTGCAACTAGAAGCTGCTGCTGATGTGAGCGCCGTGCTCTGCAACTAGAAGCTGCTGCTGATGTGAACAGTGTGTGCTGCAACTAGAAGATGTTGCTGATGTGAACAGCGTGTGCTGCAACTAGAAGCTGCTGATGATGTGAACAGCGTGCGCTGCAACTAGAAGCTGCTGCTGATGTGAACAGCGTGTGCGCTGCAACTAGAAGCTGTTGCTGATGTGAACAGTGTGTGCTGCAACTAGAAGCTGTTGCTGATGTGAACAGCGTGCGCTGCAACTAGAAGCTGCTGCTGATGTGAGCGCCGTGCTCTGCAACTAGAAGCTGCTGCTGATGTGAGCACCGTGCGCTGCAACTAGAAGCTGCTGCTGATGTGAGCGCCGTGCTCTGCAACTAGAAGCTGCTGCTGATGTGAACAGAGTGTGCGCTGCAACTAGAAGCTGCTGCTGATGTGAACAGCGTGTGCGCTGCAACTAGAAGCTGCTGCTGATGTGAACAGCGTGTGCGCTGCAACTAGAAGCTGTTGCCGGCTTGGATTTGAGCGGCTGCAGCTACGTTCCGCCTTCTCCTCCCGCACACACGTGGCTGTTGAGACTGGACTTACCCTGGGATGTCTTGAGCAAGACCCAAGCTACGTAAGGCCTCCTTCACATTGTGTTCTGCTCATGTTAGTTTTTTTTTTTTTCAATACAATTTTTTATCTTCCGGCGCTTGAGTGGGTGTTGCGTTTTTGTGAAATGCACTTTTCTAAGCGCTTTTCCCGAGTGTTTTTAAAATTCACTCCCTGACGCAAGTCAGGAAGTGAACTCTTTGACCCGGAAAAGAATAAATACAATGTATTTATTCTTAAAAATGCTGCACAAAGCGATTTTGTGAGCATTTGATTTTTCCTACACCTTCCATACACCTCAAAAATGGTCCATGCACTTTTCTTTTCTCATCTTTGTCTTTAGGAATAAAGCCTCATATACACGGTAGAGGTTGCTCAACTGAGGAGGATGTTCTGCAGAGAATGTACAGTGTACAGCTGTGCAACATTAAAGATTAAGCAGTTCTGATGTTTCAGCAGCACTGTTGAACAAATGCAATGTTTATCACCTCAAAGTGAACCAGAGACGAAGCACCCTCATGTATTTTACCATATAGATTAGTGGAAACATTAGAGAAAACACCTACCATGCTTTCTGCTTCATCCTTCACTGCTCAGCCTGCCTGTTATCAGCCCTGATAAAATCCCCAACTGATCATTCAGTCTGGCTTTGCTATAATGACTCAGCTATAATGATTCCTAAGCAGAGCCAGCAGAGGGCAGGCTTGGACATGAAGACATGAGAGAACACAGACTGAGCTATAAATATTCCTGAGCAAAGCCAGACTGAATGCTCAGTCGGGGATTTTATCAGGGCTGATTAGAAGCAGGCTGAGCAGTGAAGGATGAGACAGAGAGCAGGGTAGGTGTTTTCTCTAATGTTCCCACTGATATATATGGTAAAATACATGAGAGTGCTTCATCTCTGGTTCCCTTTAAGACGCTCTATCATCCACTGCACCAGCATCCCCCTCACTTCTTCATAGAAACAGTGCAGTACAGCCAAGCAATGTGTCTGCACAGCACTCTTGCCTGAAACTGTTATCAATCGTGTGTGTGTGTCACAACTAATGATGATTAATGAGATGCAAATAAGTTCTCCTTGGGTTCAAGTTGAATGTCAATGGTATGCAGCTTTAGCTAGGACCAATAACAAATGACAGGAAGTTATTCTGAATGGTCCAATTTCAAGCTGCATAACACTGACATGAAATTTGTATGCAAGGAGAAATGATTTGCATTGCATTGATCATCCCTGATCACCGCATCCAGTATCTGCAGATGTTCAGATAATACTCACCCCACTCTGAACACATCAGCCAGCTTCAGAAAGGCAGAGTTGATGAGGATGGGGAACGGATACTTCTGAAACAGTCTTGGAAAACGGACAACGGCTTCACATTGCTCCCCGAGCTTCCCCGATCTTAAACCTAAAGGAAGGATATAAAAACAATGCATCCAAATAAGTGATAAAGCAAGTATACATCTACAGTTGTACAAGTTTTGTTTAAAGTGAACCTAAAGCCAAACAAAAAAAAATGAGATTAACTCACCTGGGGCTTCCCTCAGCCCCTGCAGCCGATCGGTGCCCTCGCAGCTCCGCTCCGATGCCTCTGCACCCGCCGGCGAACACTTCCGGTTTGGCCGTAACCGGCCGACAGGCATGGGAACGCGAGTGATTGTTCGCGTTCCCAGCCTGTATATCGCCCACTATGCTGCTATTGCGGCCTCCTCGCGTTCCCATGCCTGTCGGCCGGTGACGGCCAAGCCGGAAGTGTTTGCCGGCGAGTGCAGAGGCATCGGAGCGGAGCTACGAGGGCACCGATCGGCTGCAGGGGGCTGAGGGAAGGTGAGTTCATCTCATTTTTTTTGTTTGGCTTTAGGTTCACTTTAACCTTTTGGGGACTGATCGCAGTAAATCCTACACCACACTAGTGACTGTCCAACGCTGATGCGTTGTAGGATTTACACTGCCTGCCATTTTTGCGATTGTGCGCACCGGAGAGGGGAGATAAAGCTGTGATATGACAGCTGACATCTCCCCTCAGTGATCAGTAGCCATCGCGATCCTCCCGACCACCACTGGTAACGTATTCCCTCCTTTTACACTCTCCATTGCACTTTATATGTATTACGCACTGGCTTCTTTGCACATTATTTGTCTTTTGCTGAATTCAGGAACATTTTTCTATATGAACTTTGTTATTGTACATAATTTTGCACCATTGTGCACATATTTTTGCGATTTTTGCACTTTAGTTTTTTATTTTTATACATTTTTGTATTTTTTAGCACGTGTCCAGCACAGATTTTTTTGCACCATTAGCACTGGCACTTTATATTTGAGGTAGTCCGGTTACCTTACATATTGTCATTATGTTATTTTGTGGTCCTGAGGTGGTTTATCTACTATGTTGGGGGATTTTAATTGTATTTATTTTTAATTAATTTTTAAAATTTATATGTCCCTAATAAATTGTTGAAATTTTTTAGATCATCTTGAACTCATTATTTAATTACTTTGGGGTCTTTGTGCCCTCCACCATTTCGAGGCAGTCATTTTTTTCCTTGTGTGTGTTCTCATAGAAGCCATCGGTCTTTCTGCTGGGGACTTAAATCAATGAATGGGAACTATGTTCCCATTCTCTGGGCTAACGAGCGGCAGCACGGGCAGCAGCAGCTTATTGGACATAGTGCAAATGTCCAAAAGGCTAGACTGGTTAAAGGCTGTTAGAGCTCAAGCTGAGCACACTGAAAGCTATATGTCCCTAATAAATTGTTGAAATTTTGGAGATTATCTTGAACTCATTATTTAATTACTTTGAAATCTTTGTGCCCTCCACCATTTCGAGGCAGTCTTTTTTTCTTGTGAGTGTACATATGTTTTGTGCCTAGGTGGGTTTGTATTAGTGAATTGGCATTCTTGCTCACTGTATAGTGGCTTCTATAAGAAGCAGCGATCTTTCTGAAGAAAAAAAAAAAATATCCCGTCCTCCCTACACTTCCTGGAAGCGAGAGCGTTCGCTTCCAGGACTAAAAAAAATGTTTGACTGTGGCCAAATAGTAAAAGTACATCTACATACATTTTTTTTAATTAAACACACATTATTACATTTAGAAATTAACGGTTTAACTCCTGCACCAAAAATTATCCAAATAACATTTTTAATGAAAACAAAATACAATAAAAAAAACAAAACCCATAAATAGTTACCTAAGGGTCTGAATCTTTTTTATTATGCATGTGAAGAGGGTGTATTACTAATATTTTTAAAATTATAAGCTTGTAAATAGTGATGGACGCGAAACTGAAAAATATGCACCTTTATTTCCAAATAAAATATTGGCACCATACATTGTGATAGGGACATAATTTAAATTGCGTAATAACCAGGACAAATGGGCAAATAAAATACATAGATTTTAATTAGGGTAGTATGTATTATTTTAAAGCTAGAATGGCCGAAATCTGAGAAATAATGAATTTTTTTCCATTTTTTCTTAATATTCCAGTTTAAAATGCATTTAGAAAAAAATAATTCTTAGCAAAATGTACCACCCAAAGAAAGCCTAATTGGTGGCGCAAAAAACAAGATTTGCATCAATTAAATTGTGATAAGTAGTGACAAAGTTATTGGCGAATGAATGGGAGGTGAAAATTGCTCAGATGCATAAGGTGAAAAGCGACTAAAGGCTGAAGTGGTTAATAAAATGTACTATATGTTTTAATCAGATCCTGGAGCGGTCTGAAAATGGTGAAGATTATCACCCATGCTCTACCTCAGTGATCTGCAAACTTGGCTCTCTAGTTGTTAAGGAACTACAAGTCCCAGAATGCATTTGTCTTTATGAGTCATGACAGTGGCCGTCAGACTCCTGTAATGCATTGTGGGACTTGTAGTTCCTTAACTACTTGCCGACTGCTCCACGCCAATTGGCGCGAGCAATGCGGCAGCCCCAGGACCGCTCCACGCAGAGTGGCGTGAACGGTCTATGGGGCTAGCAGGAGATCGCCTGCAGGCTGCGCCCGCATCTCATGCTTGGAAGGCGGAGTTCCACCTTCAGTCTCCCAGATCGCTGCTCAGAGACTGTTAGACGGCGAAACTAGGTTCAATGTAATGTTTTTCTATATCATTTTATGTACACTCCAGTCCCCAGCAGTCTAAAGTATGATGACCCGGGCCTTGACTAAAAAAGTGTGGGGACCTCTGGTCTATTTAGACAAAGAATGGGAAAGTGGCCCGCTCCAGGGGACATAAAGATCCTTGTGTGACAGCATGGAACAGGATGTCTGCAGGGGGCCGGTAGAAGCCCCAGGAGGTAAGTGAAACTTTTTTTTTTTTTAAGGTTAACCTCCTTGCCGGTTTCCCGAGCTCAGTTTGGGGTAACCTGCGCAGGAGGATTTCTCAGGCCCTGCTGGGCCAATTTGCATAATTTTTTTTCCTACACGCAGCTAGCACTTTGCTAGCTGCGTGTGGTACGCGATCGCCGCCGCTACCCACCGCGCCGAGCCACCCCCCTCCAGACCCCTGCGCAGCCTGGCCAATCAGTGCCAGGCAGCGCTGAGGGGTGGATCAGGATTCCCTCTGACGTCCATGACGTCGGTGACGTCATCCCGCCCCGTCACCATGGCGACCGGGGAAGCCCTGCAGGAAATCCCGTTCTCAACGGGACTTCCTGCTTACTCTGATCGCCGGAGGCGATCGGAGTGGGTGGGGGGATGCCGCTGCTCAGCGGCTATCATGTAGCGAGCCCTGTGCTCGCTACATGATTTGAAAAAAATAAAAATAGAAAAAAAAAAAGTTCTGCGCTGCCTCCTTGCCGGCGGGAATTGGACCGGCAAGTAGGTTAAAGAACCCCTTTAAAACAGAAGATATATGTGATTAGTCAGGTGGGAGTGAGCATATGATATAGGATATACTCACTCCAAAATGAAAAATTGCAAATACCTTTGTAGCCCCTTACACACTCCTAGGAGTTGTGGTTCACCGAGCTTGCTGGGCAATCTGTAACTCATGGTGTTTCAAGTACTACCACAAATCTCCTGCGCTGGATTCCTTGTGTTCGTCTTGCTGATCCTCTTCCTCTTATACTTTTAGCCATAGCCCCTGAACAAGCATGCGTTTCTGACATTATTGTCAGATCTTTTTTTTTTTTTTTTAACAAATCAATTTTTATTTTGATAATAACAACAGAGAGATATAGATACAGTGAGAAGGTATCCTGAGCTCCCACGCACGGGAGAATACCTCATATATACATTATCAACCTCGAAGGTAAACCCATCATGAGTAGGACTGTTATTGCGCATGCCTTTCACATCTGTGTCATTTGGCTGATAGACTGTTTATTGCGCATGCCTTCACACATCTGTGTCATACGGCTGAGGGTTTGTTATTGCACATGCCTTTCACATCCTTCACATCTATGTCACACTGCTTAGGGACTGTTAGTGCACAATTCCAGGTGGCACTGTGTTGGCGTACTGTGTTGGCTTACCACTCATGCCTCCAATGCCACCCCACCCCCCTCGCACCACCTACTCCAGAGCACAACACCTCATATGGGAACATGTCACAGCTCGACACCCAGAGGACAGACTCCTGGCCAACTCTGTTTGGAGCCACATCCGGGAAATCTCTGCTCCTGCGGCTTGGCCTCGCACCGGCCAGCGGCGCAGAGGCTGTCGATCAGGTGTCCGGGCGAGGCTGAAGAGGAGAGGCCTGCGGTCATCCATCCCTGCGGTCCTCCTTGCTAACGTCCGCTCCCTCCCTAACAAGCTGGATGAACTGAGACTCCTCACTGACAAGAGGGAACTTGGTAACAACACCCCAGTCTTTTGCTTTACCGAAACGTGGCTTAATGACAACATCCCTGAGAGTGCTCTCCAGCTCCCAGGTTTCAGTCTCATCCGGGCGGACCGCGACAGCACCCTCTCCGGGAAAAAGAAAGGGGGCGGCATCTGCTTCTACATCAGCTCCGCCTGGTGCTCAAACGCCTCTGTCCTGGCCAAGAAATGCACCCCAGATCTAGAACTCCTCCTCATCAATTGCAGGCCAACTTACTCGCCCAGGGAATTCTCTTCCTACGTCCTCGTGGGTGTGTATATCCCTCCTGATGCAGAGGTGAATGCCTCCCTGTGTGATCTCAGTGATACCATCACGCAGTGGGAGTCGGCCCTCCCGGACACGCTGTTTATCATCTTAGGGGATTTCAACAAGGCCAACCTCCGCAAAGAGCAGCCTCGCTTCCATCAGCACGTCACCTGCCCCACCAGGAGTGCCAACACCCTCGACCATTGCTACACGGTCTTGAAAGATGCATACAAAGCGACACCGTGGGCAGCGCTAGGGTCATCTGACCACTGCATCATCCATCTGCTACCTACGTACAAAAGGCGCCTGGA
The DNA here is from genome assembly GCF_040937935.1 of Hyperolius riggenbachi. Lineage (NCBI taxonomy): Eukaryota > Metazoa > Chordata > Amphibia > Anura > Hyperoliidae > Hyperolius > Hyperolius riggenbachi. Next base: position 474,968,099 of record NC_090649.1, read on the forward strand.
AACCTCAAAACCTGTCACCAAGTCCTCCAAAGTGTGGTCAAGTGAGGCTAAACTACAACTTCAGGCCTGCTTTGACTGCACAGATTGGAAGGCTCTGGAATCGCCTAACCTGGACGAGTGGGCAGACAACGTATCCTCGTACATTAGCTTCTGCGAGGACTCCTGCATCCCAACTAAAACCTTCAAACTATATCTAAATGATAAACCGTGGTTTTCAAAAAAACTACGACAACTGCGACGCAGCAAAGAAGCTGCACACAAGTCCGGCAACCAGGAGGACTACAAGAGGGCAAGAAACGACCTAAACAGGGAACTGAAGTCCGCAAAGAAGTGCTACGCGGAAAAGCTGGAACAGAACCTCTCCTTAAATGACGCACGAGCGGTGTGGAAAGGGCTTAAGGCTGCCACCAACTATAAGCCCCCCCCACAGCATGCTACACCCAGCACTGAGCTCGCCGAGAGTCTCAGCGACTTCTATTGCAGATTCGAGAACCATCCAGCTCCTGCAGGTCTCCCACAGCCACCCGTACAGCCGCCGGCCACTGACTCCATAGGCCCAGACTCACCCCCACCATCAGTGAGGGAGGCTGATGTACTGAAACATTTGCTAAGACTAAAGGCGAGGAAAGCCTCAGGTCCGGACGGAGTGTCACCTTCTTGCCTGAAAACCTGCGCCCGTCAGCTCACTCCGACACTCTCTTCCATCCTCACGAGGTCCCTCCAGGAAGGCAAAGTCCCAGCATGCTTCAAGAGGTCCACCATTATCCCTGTCCCCAAAAAGCAGGGAATCCTCGACCTCAACAACTTCAGACCGGTGGCACTCACGTCCGTGATTATGAAAGCTTTTGAAAGCATGGTGCTCCCCCTCCTCAAGTACGCCACAGAGGGACTGCTGGACCCACACCAGTTCGCGTACAGAGCTAACAGGTCCACCGATGACGCCATCAACCTCTGCTTGGAGCTCGTCTATGATCACCTGGATAGACCAGACTCCTACGCCAGGATCCTCCTATTGGACTTCAGCTCAGCATTCAATGCCATCAGCCCCAAAATACTACAAGACAATCTCGTCACGCTAGGTGTCCACCCGTCCCTACGCCGGTGGATCACAGACTTCCTCACCAACAGATCTCAGGTCGTCAGGGTAGGAACTATCTCCTCACTACCTAGAACCACCAATACAGGAGCCCCACAAGGCTGTGTCCTGTCGCCATTTCTGTTCTCTCTGTACACGAACAACTGCAGATCCTCGTCAGACTCTGTAAAAGTAATCAAATTTGCAGACGACACAACCATCGTCGGTCTGATCACCAATAACGATGAGGAGGCGTACCGCCACCAGGTCGACAGTATCTGCCACTGGTGCAGAGTGAACGGATTGGTCCTTAACACAGCAAAAACTGTGGAGATGATCACTGACTTCAGGAGGCGTGCTCCCACCCTACCTCCAATGCGTATTGACGGCAAGGAAGTGGAAAGAGTTCCCTGCGTCCGCCTTCTGGGCACAACCATCTCCAGTGACCTGAGGTGGAAAGCCAACACTGCCTCCACACAGAGGAAAGCCCAACAGAGACTTTTCTTTCTTCGCCAACTAAAAAAGTTTGGTATGGCCCCAAAACTTCTGTCTAACTTCTACTCTGCTACAATTGAATCTGTCCTATGCTCTTCCATCCTGGTCTGGTATGCCGGCTCCTCCGCCAGCGACAGGCTCAAACTGCAGAGGATCATCAGATCAGCAGAGAGGATCATCGGGAAAGCCCTTCCTACTCTGGACCTCCTCTACCACTCCAGGCTGAACACCAGAGCATTAAAGATCACCAACGACCCCTCGCACCCAGGCTTTTTTAGTCAGCTTTTTTAGTCAGCTTCCCTCGAGCCGAAGACCCCGGTTCCGGTCCATCCTCACCAAGACCTCGAGACATAAGAACAGTTTCTTTCCCTCTGCTGTCAGCCTTCTGAACTCTCTCTCACGAATTTGCCCATCCCCAACCCCACCCTACAAACTCAAGCCACACTATAGCACGCTGAACTGAGGCACACTGCACATGGACGGTGATCTAGCTCCAGAGTACTTTCTGCCTGTTCTTTGGATGTATTTTTTGATTTCTGTTTTTCGATTTGTAAATGATGCTTCACTGTGTTCCCCTGCATCTGTTTTTGTTTTTTGGTTCCTGCATGTTCCATCCTGTATCTGTATTTGTATCTGTATCAGTCCCCTGTACGTGCCAAGCCCAATTCCGGGCACGACCCAGTCGTGCTTGGCGAGAATAAAGATTCTGATTCTGATAGGAGATATTGGTGTCGTAAGAAAATCTGGAGACAATTCCCACAGTCACCTACGCAGTCTTGGATTATTTTCAGATATTCCTTCATAATGCGGTGTGGAGCACAGAGGATGTGCGTAGGAGACCCAGAACCAACACGGAAAGTGAAGAGTACGTAGAAGGAAGAACAGAAGTAGAGTAGGAGGAGTAGTTCAGAAGAGGAGAAGAAGGAAGAGAAAAAGAAAAGATAGACTTGGCCCCAGGCCCAACCCCCCGCCACCGCACCGACGACGCTAGTCTACATACCCCCGGCCGTCATTCAATAAGATAGGGATAGTGATATATTAATCAGGTTCTAAGTTTGATCCGGTTGTGGAGATATTGTCGCACCATGGTGCCCATATCTTATGAAATCGTAATGGACAGTTGCGGTTTTTGTATGTCATTTGGTATAGTGGGAAAGCATGGTTTATAGTGCGTTTCCACATATTTATCGAAGGCACACCCTCACCCTTCCATACCCTTAATATTTCTTTACGTGCGTAAAAGCATAAAATGCGAATCAAGTATTGTATAAATTTATTATAGGACGGTTCCTCAAATAGCCCTAGCAGCGCAAGTTTGGGCGTGCAATCAACATACGTTTCCAGAATTTCATTTATGGTATCAAATATGCTCCTCCAAAATACCTGGATTTTATCGCAACTCCAAAACATATGGTAGAACGTGCCATTTGCAACAGAGCACTTCTGGCATATCGCACTATTGCTAGTGTTAATATTATGCATTCTTGTCGGGGTAAGATATGTTCTGTGCAGGAATTTGACTTGGATCAGCCTGTCTCTGGCTGAGATAGGGATTTTAACAAAATCTTCGAGGATATCTTCCCAGTCTGTATTATCTAAACCTGGGATGTCAATATTCCATTTCTCTTGACACCTAAGGAGTTTTTCATTATTTTTAGACATAAGAGCTGAGTAAATTACGGACAGGGATTTTTCTAGGTGTTTTGTCAAGAGAGTGTGTTAAAGATCGTGCATTTCCAATACAGGTGCCGTGCCAGAGAACTGAGCCGCAAAAGCGTGCCGGAGTTGCAAATAGCGAAAAAACATTTTGTTTGTAATGGAGTACATTTGTTTTAACTCATTGAAGGTTAATAAAGAGCCGTCTTTGATGATATGTTGCAGACTTTTGATTCCTGCCTTAGCCCATATCTTAGGGTCTGGGATCTGTATAAAGTGTGTAAGGTTGGGATTGTCCCATATGGGAGTGTGTGGGGAAATGTAGTTCCCTGCGCCTAGGTATTTGACCGCTTCTGACCATACCTTGCAGACTGTTTGCATTGGAATAGTACAGCGTTCATCGTTAGTGGTACCCCTATATAACAGGAGAGTGAGCCTTTCGTAAGATCCCAAGCATGCCGCCTCTACAACCACAGCGGGGTTATACTGATCTTGAGAGAGCCACCATCTGGCCGTAACAAGTATTGCCGCATAGTAGTATAATAGCATATTAGGAAGGCGTACGTTAAAAAGGGGCGCTGGGAAAAAAGGGCGCCGGGTTTTTAACGATAAGCATGGATAACGTTTAAAAATGTATTGTACTGTATTTCGTTTAAAATTAATGTTTTATAAAGTTATAAATCATTAAATAATGTGCATTAAATCGGCAATTGTAAAAACGTTAATCTTTCGTTTAAATAGTGAAACGTATAATAACGTTTAAAAAAAAAAATTACTAAGTAACCCTCCCTGTACCTACCCCTAACCCCTAGACCCCCCTGTTGATGCCTAAACCTAAGACCCCCCTGTTGGTGCCTAAACCTAAGACCCCCCTGTTGGTGCCTAAACCTAAGACCCCCCTGTTGGTGCCTAAACCTAAGACCCCCCTGTTGGTGCCTAAACCTAAGACCCCCCTGTTGGTGCCTAAACCTAAGACCCCCCTGTTGGTGCCTAAACCTAAGACCCCCCTGTTGGTTTTTTCGTTTAAAAATAATGTAAAAAAAAAAAAAGTACTGTTTTTCGTTTAAAAATAATGTTTGAAAAAAAATATTGTACTGTTTTTCGTTTAAAAATAATATTTAAAAATGTATAAATCATTAAATAATGTGTAATCATGAGAAGCAGTAATAAAACATTAAGTCTCCGGGCGCCGCTTTTAAAACGTTATTTTTCTCCGGCGCCCTTTTTTCCTATCCACTAGCCTCAGGCGCCCGAATTTACTGTTACCATTAGGAAGTGCCAGACCACCTTGATCTATGTCTAGTTGTAGCGTGGTCAGGGCAATTTTGGGGGTCTGGCCAGACCAAATAAATGCTGAGATTAAGGAGTGTAGAGTTTTAAAGAGCTTTTTAGGAATCATGGTTGGTGAGTTACGTAATACATATAGGAACTTGGGGAGAAAGATCATTTTGAATATGTTTATTTTCCCAATAAGCGAGAGCGGCAATTGTTTCCAGGCTTGGGATTTCCTCCGAAAGGCTTCCACTACCGGTGAAATATTCAGTTTAGTGTAACTCCGTATAGAGTTCGTTATTGAGATGCCTAAATATTTGAATTCAGAGACCCATTGCAAGGGATTGGAGGGTATTTGGGCTGAGAGTCGCTCAGTGGCATGATGACAGACTTATTTCTATTAATTCTGAGGCCCGAAAAAGAGCCGAAGGTTGTAATGATATCCAGGGCAGCAGTCAGTGAAGTCTCTGTGTCGTTTAAACATAGCAGTGTGTCATCCGCGTATAATGATATCCTTTCCTCTATTCCTCCGACGGGGATCCCACAAATCAGTTCAGATTCTCTTATTAAAATAGCCATGGGTTCAATTGCGAGGGCAAAAAGGTATGGGGACAATGGACATTCCTGCCGAGTACCGCGTTGCAGTTGAAATGAGTCAGAGATGTTGTTTCCGGTGCGGATTCTTGCCCTGGGAGCTCGATACAAAGCTTTAATCCATTTAACAAAGTTATTGCCGAACCCGTATCTATTTAGGATTTCCCAAAGATAAGGCCACTCTAATGAATCAAATGCCTTCTCGGTGTCCAGCGAGGCAACTACTCTACGACTGGGCACCGAGGAGGACAGGGAAATATTGGTAAAGAGCCTGCGCAAGTTAATGTCAGTGCCCTTGTTGGGCATAAAACCGGATTGGTCTCCGTGGATTAAAGAAGTTATTATTGGCTTAACCCTATTTGTTAACACTTTGGCCAGGATTTTTGCATCTGTGTTAAGTAAGGAGATCGGCCTATATGATCCGCATTGTGTCGGATCTTTCCCAGGTTTTAAAATAAGAATAATTACTGCTTCGGAGAAGGACTCGGGTAAGGGATGTCCCTCTAAAACTTCATTAAAAAGGGAGCGTAGTTTAGGGGCCAGGATATCGGTATAACATTTATAGAATTCAGAAGGAAGACCATCTGATCTGGGAGTTTTGCTAGGCTTAAGCTCAGCTATGGCTTCTTGTATTTCCTCTATGGATATTGGTTTATCTAGAATTGTTTTATTTGATTCAGATAACATTGGCATGTCTATAGTATTAAGGTATTAGTTTAATTCATCCGCAGAGTAGTGGGCCCTTGAGGAGTACAGTGTTTTATAGAAAATAGAGAAGACCCTATTGATTTGTTCCGGATTCATATGGGTAACATTGCTGTGGTCTATTATGACAGGGATAGCTGTAGGCAGACTTGAGTCTTTAGACAGCCAGGCCAACAACTTACTATTTTTGTCCCCGAACTCAAATATACGTTGCGTTTGATGCAACATAGTATTTTTAGTTAGAGATATTTGGGCAAGCCTCCATTGTCTAATTAATTGCTGCCAGGATCTCCAGGATTCAGGGGAGTTAGATTGTATAAAGGTGTTTTCCGCAGCTCTAGCTTTGTGTTCAAGGTTTAGTGTATGTGCTCTGGAGTTTGCTTTGTATGACTTAAGTTCTGTCATATACTGTCCCCTAATGACCGCTTTCCCTGCATCCCATACGACCGGGTCCGACGCGGATCCAGAATTGGTATCCCAATATACCCACAGGGCCTGAGATATTTGTGGTTGTATGAGGGGTTCGTTGATATAAAAGCGTGATATTCTCCACAACCGGTCTTTGGGTTTAGTGTAAATAGTCACTGTAAGTAAAATAGGGGCGTGGTCTGAGATACCTGATGGTAAAATGTCCATTGACTGTATTTGTGGTAGTATAGGCGGGGTGGCAAAGGCTAAGTCTATCCGGGACATGGAGCGATGCGCAGCGGAAAAGCACGTAAAAGCTCTGTCTGTGGGGTGTTTCCACCTCCATATGTCTTGCAGATGGTTACCTTCAGCCCATGTTTTGAGGTCTGTGCCATCCCTTGAGGAGCTGCTGGTCCTGTCCATTGTAGGGTCCATAGTCAGGTTAAAGTCGCCCATTATAATAAGTCTGTCACCATGCCACCTAGAGGACCTAGTAATAATATCATACAGAATTTGTTTGTTGACCGGCGGTGGGACGTATACCCCCGCTATAGTATACTCAAGGCCATAGAGTTCAAAGTTAAGCAGGACAAAGCGTCCCTGGCCGTCACAGCACGAGTCAACCACCCGTAGTGGGAGGGATTTGTGAATGAGTATGGAGACTCCTCTAGAGTATGAGGAATACGTTGAGTGATAATGCTGCGACACCCAGGGGCGTCTGAGTGACAAATTTTTGTTCCCAGTCAAGTGCGTTTCAAGTAGAATACATATGTGTGGGGTATATTGTTTTAAATAATTAAACACTAAGGAGCTCTTAATTTTAGAACCCAGCCCTCTAGTATTCCAGCATATGCATTTAAGTGTATCCATTTATAGTAATCAGTAATAGTATTAGTATATGCCAAAAGTGCATACTCCAGGATCTATATGTTGTCCAGACAGTAGTCAGCCAGGGAACAGTTAATAATGGGAGAAGCCATCCGTCGAGCCGCAGCCAGGAGCCGAGCCCGGAGCCAAGGAAGAGAGAAGAAAGAAGAGAAAAGAACATCAAAACCCCAAGAACCCCCCACCCTAGGCCTGAACGATTTTAGGAAAAAATTGAATTGAGCGATTTCTGTCCGAAATTGCGATTTCGATTCGATTCACGATTTCCTTCAAATCAAGCTTAGTTCCCTTCTCTGTGCCTGTTTATTCCCCCTCTGTCTCTCCTTGTGCCCCCTTTGCCTCTTCATGCCTCCTCTGGGTCTCTCTCTTGCCCCTTTTGTGTCTCTGTGCCCGCTCTGTTTCTCTCTGTGCCTCCTCTGTCCCCCAAGCTGCATCAGTTCTGGACATAGTTTCCAGCACGAGTCCAGCGATGCCAGTCCTACCACTTCGCCTCTGTTTTGCCAAGCACAAGAGCCGTCAGAGGGCGACAGAAGACGCAAGGTATATCAAACGCTGCGGGCCGCACGCACTGGGACTTTGGGAAAGTTTGAAGGCGCTTCTTCAAACTTCCCCATGTGGAAATGACATGATCGCGATATTCGCTGCTTTGACGATTCTGAAATTGTGACCTTGGTGATCACGATTTCGATTTAAATTCGATTTATCTTTCAGGCCTACCCCACCCTGCATCTCTTACTAAAAACAAAAGGTAGAGCATGTCTGCACCCTAACTATCACAACTGTTGCAGAGGTAGTTAAGCTCACTTAGACTGACTTGGTCAGTAATAACCCAACAAGACTACCTCTGAGGGGAAGCGGACATTGCGTGGGGGAACCGCTACCCAGTGCACCCAACCCAATATGGGTTGGGGGTGCATATCTTAATCATTTCAAACATATTAAAATATAACATTGCATTAACATGATAAACTGGAGAACCTACTTGTGACGAGCTCATAAAGCTAAAACATTATAGAGTGGCCACACTGTGTAGGCAGAGTACATTATGCGCTGTTTTGCCCTTTATAAGGTGTTGTATGAGGAACAGCTGAACATTTCTCTATGCAGAGTTATAATAGGGCTAAGCATGCGTTAGGGTCTCTTTGTGACAACCGGTCCTATAATATATACGATAGGCAGTATTACTGTGGCTTAGCATCCGAGACCTCCGGGGCTTCCAAATGTCTCTCAGAAGCCGCACCCCGCAATAGGAGCAACGTTACAGCTGCATGGTTTCTGCTATCAGAGTTATCTGCTACGGTGGAATCCAGAACTTCTTGCTGACAGTATAAACTAGGGCTATAGCACCATCTACAGATCATCCCAGGCCACATCAAGAAAAGGAAATATACATTTTAACTGTATATGGATTCGATCTGCACACAGGCTGTTAGTTAGGATATATGTATTACATCAGTATGACAGCGCTCCTCTTCTCATTGTCCTCAGCACCTAAAAGAAATAAAGCATAGCTCCACATAGTGCATTACTGTTAGATTTTCATCATCATTTAAACACCCCAACAGTGATAAATAATGTGCCCCTTTGTGCTCCACTTCTAGTGCGAACTGATCACCAACTTTGAAAAAATTACAGGCTCACCAGATGCAGACCACCTCATATACCAGGTGGATCTATCGCACAAATCAATCCACAACGATCTGCTGCTTTCATGTATCATCAAAAACTTTTTAATCCGGATTCTTCAATAAAAACATAACAAACATAGCATAAAACCTTTTTAAAATAGTAACTATTCCCTGCGCTTAGGCGCACTCACGTCATCCACAGATGAATCTCCGCATATCGGGCTGTCAGCCCTGTGATGTGCCTCCTCCTACGGTCACGGCGTCCCGTTTCCCGCACCGGCGCATCAGTTCCAGCCTAACTTCTTTCAAGCGATGTAAGTCCTGCTTCCTGTGACGTCAGACGCTCCCTGCTCCGCCTTACGCGTTTCGTCCCTTGGGACTCATCAGAGGCTGACGTCACAGGAGCGACCGACGTCTTTTATGGTCATTCCGCCTAATTCTGCGCATGTCTGTTTCCGTCCCGATACGTAATCCGCATCAATTAGACGTATGTTCCTGGGCATGCGTGATAAGGTTTCGCGCTCTCTTTATCTTCAGGCGTCAAGTTTTGACTCCTAAAATGCATCCCCTTGTATGACCGAGATGGTTAATCCTTACAGCAATGCCATCTAGTGGCTGAATTTCTAACTGCTCCCACCCCTAATTTATCCTCCATAGAAACTCCTTATAGAAGGCTGGTTTTAACATATTGAACATCAAGATATCAGTAATGCAGGTATTTCTTTCCACTATAGATTTTGCCACATGAATTACTTGGATATGTGTGTCAATTGGCTATCCTATAATATTCTAAGCATTAACCATCCTTTTGTGCTCCACAAATTAAACCGAGAGGTACATCACAGTTCAAGCCTGTACTGCCAAATTTTCAAACCCATTATTGTAACGTGATGCCTCTTTCAAGACCCCATTTACATACACCTTATCCGTGTCTTATAGGGGAGAATTCTGTGGCCCCTTCGAAAGGGGTAAGAATAAACCCACCCCTAATGGCTCTCGAAAACCTGACCATATGCCCCTATCACACTATCCCTTGGAGTCCCATTTACTATAGAGACCACAGGATCCTCAGCATCAAATTCCATTCACTCGAGTTTTCTTATTATAATATACCCCAAAATTCAATGCTAATCCCCCATCATACTTTATTTTAGTGGGGGCCACCTAATGCCCAATAGATGTGAACCCATTTTACCGTGATGGTTATAATTATTGGGCCAGGCCTATTTATTTAACTGTGGAATTCCCTTATGTCTAGGTTATCAGTGATCCTCCTCCATCTCCATCTTCATGATAATAGGTGGTGTGCCCATCCACTGTACCCATATTACTTACAAATCATTCGTGATATAACAATTTAGATCGAATTCAACATTGAGTCCTCCTGGGACCAAAGTTTTGAGGTTAAAAATCCATCGCCCTTCGGCTTGTGAGATGTCTCTAACTAAACTTGACCCCCGCCACCTCTTTGTGTGTGCCTCTATCCCCATGAACTTGAGTCCACTGGGGTCATTATTATGGACCTGCCGGAAATGATTAGATACATTATGAGTTGCTAGGCCTTTGATGATATTGGCCACATGTTCTCTTATTCTCTCATGCAGTTTTCTAGTGGTTCTACCTATATACTCCAAATTGCAAGGACATCTCAAAAGATATATGACTCCTTTGGTGTTGCAGGTGATGCACTGTCTTAAAGAAAACTCTTGCCCACTATTGGTTGATACAAAGTTTGCCCCCCTTATGGGTTGTGCCTCCTTACACCCCCTGCATTTTCGACAAGGAAAAAAGCCTGTTTGTCCCAGCAGGTCTCCAGTCCTCACTTGTGGGGGGTTGACACAGCTAGTGACCAGCCTTGATTTTAAATTTGGGGCTTTTCTATATATAAACCCAGGTCTTTTTGGGATTGTATTTCCTAGGGTTCCATCTAGTTGTAATACACTCCAGTGCTTTTTTATTATGGACTCAATTTCCTTATATTGCATATTGTAATCCAATAGTATATCGAACTCCCTGTTATTTTTCTGAGGTAAAGTCTCTCTGTGTTCCAACAGTGGGGTTCTATCCAAGCTGGCCACCTTATTCACCTGTATTTCTAGGTCTTCCTTACTATAACCCTTCTCTCTGAATCTATTTATCAGGATCTGACTCTGATTTTTAAAATCTTCAATATCTGAACAGTTCCTTCTTATCCGCATAAGTTGACCTTTAGGGATATTTTCCAGCCACTTTTTATGGTGGCAACTTCCAAGTGGGATATATCCATTCTTATCTGTAGGTTTAAAATATGTTTTTGTGTGGAGTCGGTTGTCTTTCTTCTTAATGACTAAATCTAGGAACTCCACCTGATCAGGGGACCTCTGAAATGTGATTTTAACTGGGGTCCATTGATTATTGGCCTTCTCGCAAAAGGCAAGTAGGGCTTGGCTTGGGCCCCTCCATATAAAGAACAGGTCATCAATAAACCTTCTCCATAGTATTACATATTGAGCCCCTTCTCCCGACAACAGTTCTCGTTCCCATCTATATATTTGCTACGGACGGGGCGAACTTGGCCCCCATCGCACATCCATTCTGTTGTAAATAAAACTCCTTTTCATACCAGAAATAATTATGCGTCAATGCATAGTTCAATAACTCCATAATGAAATCTATTTGTTCTATTTTGATATCCCCTTGTTCCATAAGGGCTTCTTTCACTATCTGCATCCCTTCCGCGTGCGGAATGACCGTATATAGTGATGTAACATCTCCAGTTACCAAAATATCCCCCTCCTCCATTTTCACATCCTGTATATTCTGAAGTAAATGTTTTGTATCCTTTAACAGAAATGGCAACTCCCCCACTACCCTCTGGAGAAAAAAATCTATATATTCACCTGTTCTTTGAGTGAGCGAACCCACCCCACTAACAATGGGTCTTCCTGGGGGGTTCCTTTGGTCCTTATGAACTTTGGGATTATAATAGATGACGGGTATTCTAGGGTTAGTGGGCAACAGGTATTTCAATTCGTTTGTGGTAATAATGGTTTCCCTCTCACCATATACCAGTATGTCCTTCAGTGTCTTCTTATATTCCTTAGTGGGATCTTTTTTCAATTTCTTATATGTACCCTGATCTTTCAACAATCTGCTCATCTCATTATTATACTGTTGAGAGCTCAAAATCACCAGGCCCCCCCCCTTATCCGCCGGTTTTAGTACAAGGTCTTTATTCTGAGCCAATTCAATGATTTGTTGGCTGATCTCTTTTGCATTTCTTTGTTTCTTTATTTCCAATTTCTCTATATCTTGAAGCACTGCTCTTTTAAAAATGTCCACTGTGCTGCCTTTTGAGTGGTCTTGCGGATTAAACAGGGATCTGTTTTTCAGACCCGTATATATGTAGCGCTGTGAGGTGGGGTTGGCTCTAGTGGTAGGGCCCTCTTTATTCAAAAAGTATTTTTTCTGGGAGAGCCTCCTCACATATTTATTAATACCTAAAAATGTTTCAAACTTGTTCAGTTTCTTAGGGGGTGCACAGTTTAAACCCTTGTCGAGGAGTTTTAACTGAGGTTTAGTAAGTTCCACTCCACTTAAATTAAAAATTCCATTCACTGTTACTGCCTTCTTTTTTTGCTGTTCTCTCCTCCCCCCTCTGATTCCTCTCCTATTCTTTTTAGCCCTCCCTCCCATTCTTCTTCCTGATAATTGTGAGGATATTTCCATCTGGACCTCTGGCTCATTCCTAAAAAATGATCATTACTTTCTGTTAGATGTTCATATCTATTTGAGGTAGGTACATTTCTATATTCATAGTTATGTGATCTCATGTTATCATTATGGGGCCTCTCCCCCTTTCTCTGTCTAAGATTATAAAAATGCTCACCAAATCTTGGTTGATTATGAGGGTATTTAGGTGGAATCAATTGTTTAGGGGTTCTAGAGGCTTTTGGTCGAGCAACAGTGGGGCCCGCCTCCCATGTCTCCTCAAAAGTATCAGCCTCATAATCCTCCCATTCAGTATCTTGTTCTCCATAACTATGCCTATCTTCTCTTGAATGCATATGATCTGTGGGAGGGTGTGGTTGATTTTGGGGAACCAGTCTGGATTCAGATGTCTGTTCCTGCATTCCATCTGTTCTTCCATCTGTTTTTTGTATGTATCCCTCTCTCAATTTGTTAAAAATACTGGCGAAAAGAAAGCAAGGGAGATTGAATAGGTTGGAAGGAGAAATTGATCAGCTGAAAGTCGCCATGGAGCCATATAAAGAGAGGGATACATACAAAAAACAGATGGAAGAGCTTACTTCTAAATTAACAAAAAATGAACAAGAAATCATTGATATTAGGCAAAAAAGATTTCAAAGAGATTGCGATGAATATAGACAGCAAACAGCATATAAATGGCAGGGGCAAAACAATAAAAAGAAAAATAAAGAGCATATAGAGGAAGAAAATAAAACAATGCAGGAACAGACATCTGAATCCAGACTGGTTCCCCAAAATCAACCACACCCTCCCACAGATCATATGCATTCAAGAGAAGATAGGCATAGTTATGGAGAACAAGATACTGAATGGGAGGATTATGAGGCTGATACTTTTGAGGAGACATGGGAGGCGGGCCCCACTGTTGCTCGACCAAAAGCCTCTAGAACCCCTAAACAATTGATTCCACCTAAATACCCTCATAATCAACCAAGATTTGGTGAGCATTTTTATAATCTTAGACAGAGAAAGGGGGAGAGGCCCCATAATGATAACATGAGATCACATAACTATGAATATAGAAATGTACCTACCTCAAATAGATATGAACATCTAACAGAAAGTAATGATCATTTTTTAGGAATGAGCCAGAGGTCCAGATGGAAATATCCTCACAATTATCAGGAAGAAGAATGGGAGGGAGGGCTAAAAAGAATAGGAGAGGAATCAGAGGGGGGAGGAGAGAACAGCAAAAAAAGAAGGAAGTAACAGTGAATGGAATTTTTAATTTAAGTGGAGTGGAACTTACTAAACCTCAGTTAAAACTCCTCGACAAGGGTTTAAACTATGCACCCCCTAAGAAACTGAACAAGTTTGAAACATTTTTAGGTATTAATAAATATGTGAGGAGGCTCTCCCAGAAAAAATACTTTTTGAATAAAGAGGGCCCTACCACTAGAGCCAACCCCACCTCACAGCGCTACATATATACGGGTCTGAAAAACAGATCCCTGTTTAATCCGCAAGACCACTCAAAAGGCAGCACAGTGGACATTTTTAAAAGAGCAGTGCTTCAAGATATAGAGAAATTGGAAATAAAGAAACAAAGAAATGCAAAAGAGATCAGCCAACAAATCATTGAATTGGCTCAGAATAAAGACCTTGTACTAAAACCGGCGGATAAGGGGGGGGCCTGGTGATTTTGAGCTCTCAACAGTATAATAATGAGATGAGCAGATTGTTGAAAGATCAGGGTACATATAAGAAATTGAAAAAAGATCCCACTAAGGAATATAAGAAGACACTGAAGGACATACTGGTATATGGTGAGAGGGAAACCATTATTACCACAAACGAATTGAAATACCTGTTGCCCACTAACCCTAGAATACCCGTCATCTATTATAATCCCAAAGTTCATAAGGACCAAAGGAACCCCCCAGGAAGACCCATTGTTAGTGGGGTGGGTTCGCTCACTCAAAGAACAGGTGAATATATAGATTTTTTTCTCCAGAGGGTAGTGGGGGAGTTGCCATTTCTGTTAAAGGATACAAAACATTTACTTCAGAATATACAGGATGTGAAAATGGAGGAGGGGGATATTTTGGTAACTGGAGATGTTACATCACTATATACGGTCATTCCGCACGCGGAAGGGATGCAGATAGTGAAAGAAGCCCTTATGGAACAAGGGGATATCAAAATAGAACAAATAGATTTTATTATGGAGTTATTGAACTATGCATTGACGCATAATTATTTCTGGTATGAAAAGGAGTTTTATTTACAACAGAATGGATGTGCGATGGGGGCCAAGTTCGCCCCGTCCGTAGCAAATATATATATGGATAGATGGGAACGAGAACTGTTGTCAAGAGAAGGGGCTCAATATGTAATACTATGGAGAAGGTTTATTGATGACCTGTTCTTTATATGGAGGGGCCCAAGCCAAGCCCTACTTGCCTTTTGCGAGAAGGCCAATAATCAATGGACCCCAGTTAAAATCACATTTCAGAGGTCCCCTGATCAGGTGGAGTTCCTAGATTTAGTCATTAAGAAGAAAGACAACCGACTCCACACAAAAACATATTTTAAACCTACAGATAAGAATGGATATATCCCACTTGGAAGTTGCCACCATAAAAAGTGGCTGGAAAATATCCCTAAAGGTCAACTTATGCGGATAAGAAGGAACTGTTCAGATATTGAAGATTTTAAAAATCAGAGTCAGATCCTGATAAATAGATTCAGAGAGAAGGGTTATAGTAAGGAAGACCTAGAAATACAGGTGAATAAGGTGGCCAGCTTGGATAGAACCCCACTGTTGGAACACAGAGAGACTTTACCTCAGAAAAATAACAGGGAGTTCGATATACTATTGGATTACAATATGCAATATAAGGAAATTGAGTCCATAATAAAAAAACACTGGAGTGTATTACAACTAGATGGAACCCTAGGAAATACAATCCCAAAAAGACCTGGGTTTATATATAGAAAAGCCCCAAATTTAAAATCAAGGCTGGTCACTAGCTGTGTCAACCCCCCACAAGTGAGGACTGGAGACCTGCTGGGACAAACAGGCTTTTTTCCTTGTCGAAAATGCAGGGGGTGTAAGGAGGCACAACCCATAAGGGGGGCAAACTTTGTATCAACCAATAGTGGGCAAGAGTTTTCTTTAAGACAGTGCATCACCTGCAACACCAAAGGAGTCATATATCTTTTGAGATGTCCTTGCAATTTGGAGTATATAGGTAGAACCACTAGAAAACTGCATGAGAGAATAAGAGAACATGTGGCCAATATCATCAAAGGCCTAGCAACTCATAATGTATCTAATCATTTCCGGCAGGTCCATAATAATGACCCCAGTGGACTCAAGTTCATGGGGATAGAGGCACACACAAAGAGGTGGCGGGGGTCAAGTTTAGTTAGAGACATCTCACAAGCCGAAGGGCGATGGATTTTTAACCTCAAAACTTTGGTCCCAGGAGGACTCAATGTTGAATTCGATCTAAATTGTTATATCACGAATGATTTGTAAGTAATATGGGTACAGTGGATGGGCACACCACCTATTATCATGAAGATGGAGATGGAGGAGGATCACTGATAACCTAGACATAAGGGAATTCCACAGTTAAATAAATAGGCCTGGCCCAATAATTATAACCATCACGGTAAAATGGGTTCACATCTATTGGGCATTAGGTGGCCCCCACTAAAATAAAGTATGATGGGGGATTAGCATTGAATTTTGGGGTATATTATAATAAGAAAACTCGAGTGAATGGAATTTGATGCTGAGGATCCTGTGGTCTCTATAGTAAATGGGACTCCAAGGGATAGTGTATGGTCAGGTTTTCGAGAGCCATTAGGGGTGGGTTTATTCTTACCCCTTTCGAAGGGGCCACAGAATTCTCCCCTATAAGACACGGATAAGGTGTATGTAAATGGGGTCTTGAAAGAGGCATCACGTTACAATAATGGGTTTGAAAATTTGGCAGTACAGGCTTGAACTGTGATGTACCTCTCGGTTTAATTTGTGGAGCACAAAAGGATGGTTAATGCTTAGAATATTATAGGATAGCCAATTGACACACATATCCAAGTAATTCATGTGGCAAAATCTATAGTGGAAAGAAATACCTGCATTACTGATATCTTGATGTTCAATATGTTAAAACCAGCCTTCTATAAGGAGTTTCTATGGAGGATAAATTAGGGGTGGGAGCAGTTAGAAATTCAGCCACTAGATGGCATTGCTGTAAGGATTAACCATCTCGGTCATACAAGGGGATGCATTTTAGGAGTCAAAACTTGACGCCTGAAGATAAAGAGAGCGCGAAACCTTATCACGCATGCCCAGGAACATACGTCTAATTGATGCGGATTACGTATCGGGACGGAAACAGACATGCGCAGAAATAGGCGGAATTACCATAAAAGACGTCGGTCGCTCCTGTGACGTCAGCCTCTGATGAGTCCCAAGGGACGAAACGCGTAAGGCGGAGCAGGGAGCGTCTGACGTCACAGGAAGCAGGACTTACATCGCTTGAAAGAAGTTAGGCTGGAACTGATGCGCCGGTGCGGGAAACGGGACGCCGTGACCGTAGGAGGAGGCACATCACAGGGCTGACAGCCCGATATGCGGAGATTCATCTGTGGATGACGTGAGTGCGCCTAAGCGCAGGGAATAGTTACTATTTTAAAAAGGTTTTATGCTATGTTTGTTATGTTTTTATTGAAGAATCCGGATTAAAAAGTTTTTGATGATACATGAAAGCAGCAGATCGTTGTGGATTGATTTGTGCGATAGATCCACCTGGTATATGAGGTGGTCTGCATCTGGTGAGCCTGTAATTTTTTTCAAAGTTGGTGATCAGTTCGCACTAGAAGTGGAGCACAAAGGGGCACATTATTTATCACTGTTGGGGTGTTTAAATGATGATGAAAATCTAACAGTAATGCACTATGTGGAGCTATGCTTTATTTCTTTTAGGTGCTGAGGACAATGAGAAGAGGAGCGCTGTCATACTGATGTAATACATTTGTGACTGTGGACTATTTTGACAGCGAACACTCTAGTTATATGATAGACTGCCAATTTGGCTATTATTTTAACAAGTGAACATTCGAGTTATATGATAGATTGTCAATGTGGATACGGTGGGCGCAGTTTGCATAATACGTACAGTTAGGATATATGTTCCAAACTTGCTGCAGGAGGGATCTCGTTTGTTTAATGCCTAAGATCTCCTATACGCCCTGCTGCTGTATAGGATGACAGCTATGTAGCGTATTCCACACGGCATATATAGTATTTAGTTGAATATGTATGGCACAGGCACACAGGCTTAATAGATAGCAATGTGTTAGGCACAATCGGAGATGTTAATCTTGTAGGGCACGGATTCCGAGGGACATATCATAAAAGAATGACAATGTCTCCGGGACAAGCCGAGTAGACTATCTGCACCGGAGGAAGGATGTTGTTATACTATCTATCTCCCCAGTCCATGGATGCAAGTAGAGCGCCCAGGGCAGAGCAGCTCAGTGTGGAGAGAAAAATAAAAAGCCGAAAAAGAAAAGAGGAGCATGCCTCCCACCGGCGACGCCCCAGGAGACCAGCAGCAGACAAATATGCTTATTACAGATTATTCCAAATAAACGTATTCAGCGTAGCTCGATTGTGGATCTACCGCAATGCAGGGGTCTATGCCATGCATTCCTGTAGGGAACAAGTGTTTGTTCATAGTATAGTTTGGGTATAAGTGCTAATGGCCTATTATTTTTATGTCGGTTAATACGACTGTTTAAAACATGGCACTTCCTTTAGGGAAAAGTTGTCTGCTCTGTCCCCCGCGGCGTCACCAGTACAAGGCACAAAGTAAATTAATAAAAGGGCGTTGTTTGGGATCTCTTACTACTATAGGGGTCTGCCGCATAGT
Source organism: Hyperolius riggenbachi (assembly GCF_040937935.1). Classification (NCBI taxonomy): domain Eukaryota; kingdom Metazoa; phylum Chordata; class Amphibia; order Anura; family Hyperoliidae; genus Hyperolius; species Hyperolius riggenbachi. The sequence goes on from NC_090649.1 coordinate 474,986,458, forward strand.
GGGTTTTGCTGCTCGCTCCTATGACGCATCCTATTGACCCATATCTATATTGCGGCGTAGCACACCAATAATTAGCCCATAATATCAGCAGATCAAGAGCACGCTAGTTTCCCCGGGCGACCCAGGAGATTCAGAGTCAGGGCGTAGCATATTAGCAAAGAGACCATAAGAGTCACAGCCCCTATATCTGGCCATTACGGATTCCGCACGCGCCAAAAGGTTTTGAGCGGGCAGGTTATATTAGCGCACAATGGCAGAGCAGGATTTAAGAGTTTGCCTATTTAACCCGCTCTATCGGATCTCCTGGGTCACCTGCATTTAGTCATTACACAAAAGAAATATTCAGTGTCGTTAATGTCTAGCAGGCACATTCCGGTGTGTACACATACATCAGGGCTCCGTCTGCGGGGGCTCATTACTGGCCCCTATTCCGCAACACAACAGTGCAGTATAGTTCGAGAGTCACAAGAACTAAGAATGAACAGCAACGAAACAACAGTGTAAAAGAAAATATTGGCCTCTGTCCCTGTTCGAGCATTGGGACCACATGTGCCCGAAGACCGACCCATAGCTAACTAATGCCAGTTGCTGAGTATTAGCCCAGTCATCCGCTTTAAAATCATAGCCGTGAAAAGGGAACGTTCCAAGGAAGTCTAGCAGCTCACTGGACCCAGGATAAGTTCCAGTTCACAGTACCAAGTGAGCGATATCAGTGTTCTCCCCAGGATCAATTAAGTGGGCGCGCCGCCCGGGTGAATTAAGGCCCCGCCCGGCTGCTATTTTGCATATTAGAAAAGCCAGCGCTGTTCTCTGCACTCAGCGCTGACTCCTCTGTGCCCAGCAAGCTCAGCTCCTCTACGTACGAGATCTCCCGCTTTCCGGCGGGCTCGTACACTCATTGGCTCGGCATGGCAATAGGCGGGGCCATCTGTTATACTGCATAGTGCTCTTCTAGGAAGTTAGAACGAGGTACGTTGCAAGCAGTCTCTCACTCTGTCTGTGCTTGCACGATCGTGAAGGGACGCTGGAGCCTGTGTGACTAAAAGCAGAGCTGGGCAAACTACAGCCCGTCTGGCTTTGTAATCTTGGTATTTATTGCCTCCTTTCCTCCTCATGGCTGTCTCACTTGTCGCTCTCCCTCCCCAGTCCCCACCGTACAATTGTTGTACAATTACGTGCCGTACTAACTTTCTCATCTCTGAATTACGGCACTTTTTTGTCAGACTGAAGAGAGGAGTGCAGGCAATCACTCACTTCCTCCCCTGGGTGTCAGACGCATGGAGCAGATCTCCACTCGCTGCAGAGAGCGGGATGTCCTGGTTGCCCAGAGAACAGCACACAGACAGCAGCGCTGAAAGGGAAAAAAAAAGCAGTCTGATCTGATAGGTACAGGCAAAAAAAAAAGCTGTGACCTTAGGTCAGCTTGCACACATAAAGCTCTGTCCTGAAGTGTATTCCCACCCCCTCTTTTTTAACCCTTAGGATACACTAATCTCTGGAATCTCAAGGGGCCAGCATGTCCTTTCAAACCATGCTGAGCTTTGCATTTTCTCAAAAAAAAACCAGTTCATACCTATGTGTGAATTTGCAGCTTCTCAATTAAATCTGTAGGACATGCTGAGCCTTGTGGTTCCACAACAATGGGGTCCACAAATAATGAAAACCTTACCAATCAGATGATTGGTAGAGGAACCAACCCCAAAAAACATTGACGGAACAATAGTGGTTGATCGGAACCATTAATGATGCCCAATACGTATAACAATATGATGTCTGTTTCACCTGCACTGTGAACCGGATTTGTGTACTGCAAATCAAGCCTATTTTTGTTTTGTTTTTTTCAAACGCAAACAAAAGGCACTGTAATAGCACATTGAAAACAATCAAACAACCGTTTTTCCTGGTTTTGACTTGGCAGGTTCACTTTAAGACAGATGGTGCATATATAATACTGGGTACACACAGATTTTCCGGCTGATTTACAGTCAGATCCATTATTTCAAACATGACCGATCTGCGTTCTGATCGATTTTCGAGCAATTTCCGATCAATTTCCTATTGAAGTGAACGGAAATCGATCGGAAAATGCTCGGCAATTGATCAGAAAGCAGATCGGACATGTTGGAAATAATCGTTCTGACAGTAAATCGGGCAGAAAATCTCACCTAGCATCTCTGTACCTAGCAATAAAGCAAGAGTCATATGGAGGCTCAGTGTTTTCCCCAGGCCTCCATCCGGCTAATTTTGGTAAGCACCCGGCTGATATCGGCTCGTTTCCTCCTTCTGCTATGCTGTCAGCAAAGCTTACACGGCCCTGCATTCCCCCTGTTGTGCCCCACCCGGCTACTTTTTCATGCCACCCGGCTGGAAAAAATTTCTGGGGAGAACACTGGATATGAGGCTGGGTAAAGGCAGAGGATTAGCTCTACTCGGCTGGAAATCCGGGTCAACAAGAGGGAACACATAATGTATCTGTAAGGGCCCCTTTCGAACGGTATCCGATAGTCTGCAACAAGGTAGGAATAACATTGTACTTACAGTTCCGAGGGCAAAGAATATTAAAAAGGTGTCTACTCAGGTAGACGTGGTAGAGTATTGATCCACGTCGTTGCTTCTGCAGGTGTTTCAAAGAACTTGGCCTCTCCATCCACCTGGACCCGAAGCTTTGCGGGGAAAAGCATAGCATAGGTGATGTTACGCTCTCGCAGCTTCTGTTTAACTTGGGAGAAGGACTTGTGTTGTTTCTGTGTTTCGGTGGTAAAGTCCGGGAAGGTCATCAAACGGTGGTTCTCATGGAACAGGTCACCGACATTCCTTGCGGCTGTTAAGATGTTATCCCTATCTTTGAAATTCAGGATCTTAAAGATCAGGGCTCGAGGAGGTGCTCCTGGAGGGTTCTTTTTGCTGGTGATCCTGTGGGCCCTTTCGATCACGAAGAAGGGAGAGAAGGTGTTTTCAGGGAGAAGGCGTCTCAGTAGTTGTTCCACATATGCGGGCACATCATTTCCTTCGCATCCCTCTGGGAGACCAACCAGGCGGAGGTTATTGCGCCGGTTTCTATTCTCGGAGTCCACCGACTTGTCCTCCAGGGTTTTCAGCCGTCTTTGCATGGCGGGGATGTCGCTGCTGTGTGCCCGGACAGTATCCTCGGTATCTGAGGTGCGTCTTTCTACCTCAGTCACCCGCTCACGGATGCTGCACATGTCCTGGCAGAGCAGACCCAGGCCCGCATCTACGTGGTCAATTTTCACTGTAAGTGCAGCCTGGCACGAGTGTATCGCCTCCATAATGGTGCCTACATATGGCGGGAGTGGCTCTGGTTCCTCATCGGCGGCCATGTTGTCCATTGCCTTATCGTTCTTTTCCTTCAGCTTCTGCCCAGACGGAGTGGTTGCAGGTTGGTCTGGCAGTTTAGATTTATCCCCCTTCTCCTTATTCTGCTTAGAGCGCTGTGACATTTCTGAAACTTCGTAGGGGTGATAGCGGGAGGTAGATGGCTTCTCCAACGCAGGGCCTGCAGATTCTCCCTGGTCAGAGGTGTCAGCGGTGCTGGTATCCGCAAATCCCTCCGATGTAGGATCAAACCAGGTCTCCAGTTTGCGTCCAGGCGTCGGCCGAACTGGCAGGGTGGATTTAAGGTAGAATTTAGCTGTGTTTGAGCAATAATGGCTGAGCAAGGAAAGCTAGGTAGCGGAGCCTCTTCACCACGCGTCCGCTCAGGTCGCCATGTTGACCACGCCCCCCATTATTGTCAGATCTGACAAGATTAGCTGCATGCATGTTTCAGTGGTTTTAAGTCCTACCCCAAAGAGCCACATTAATTCATGCCATGCAGTGATAAGGACCAATCAATCTGAAACAGTCTGTATGCATAGCTCAAAAGGGTATAGCAAAACATTTACTAAATTGGGGGGACCTTAACTACTTTCGCCTTTTGGACGTGGCTATTACGTCCAAAAGGCTGCTTCTGCTCTGGTGCATGTGGCTGCACGCTCCCGCGCACACCCCCGCTCGTTAGCCCGGTGATCAATGAAGGAGAACACAGTTCCCATTCATTGTGTTCCCATTCATTGATCTAAGTCCCCGTTAGAAAGGCCGATGGCTTCTTTCAGAAGCCGCAATCTTTCTAAAAAAAAAAAAGTTTCCCATCCACCCTTCACTTCCTGTAAGCGAGAGAGCGCGCTTACAGGACTAAAAATTTTTTGGGGACTGTGGCCATCTTGTGGCCATATAGTAAAACTACATTTTTATTTTTATTTTTTTTAATAAATACAATTTATTAGAATTTAAAATTAACTGTTTACCCACCACACTCCAAAAAATACCAAAATAAATGTTTTAATTTAAAAAAATTACAATAATTACAATAAAAAATTGACAATAAAAAAACAAAAAAAAATAAACATGATTAGTTACCTAAGGGTCTGAACTTTTTAAAGATGCATGTGAAGAGGGAATATTACAATTATTTTTTAAATAAAACCTGTACTGGAAAAAAAAAAGTTACCCTGGGGGGGGGGGGGGGACTCACCTCAGTAGGGGGAAGCCTCTGGACCCTATCGAGGCTTCCCACATCCTCCTGTGACCCACGGCGGTCTCGCTGCAGCCCCCGAAATGCACACGCGACAATTAGTCGCGCTGTTGCGGCTCTTCTGACGCAGATAGGCAGAAATAGCCGATCTCCGTCGGGTCCACTCTACTGCGCAGGCAACTTGCGCCTGCGCAGTAGAGCGGCCCGACGGAGATTGGCTATTTCCGCCTATCTCCGTGGGAAGAGCGGATACTGCGCCTGCGCTGGAGCCAAAAGGTAAATATTTACATCGCCGCCGCTCAGGGAGGATTTTCGCCCCCATCGCCGTGGGACCAAGGATGGGGAAGCCTCAATAGGATCCGGAGGCTTTCCTCACCAGAGGTGAGTACCCCCCCTGGGGAGTTTTTTTCATTACAGATTTTCTTTAAATTATAAGCTTGTAAATAGTGATGGATAAAAAACTGTAAAAATGCACCTTTGTTTCCAAATAAAATATTGGCGCCATACATTGTGATAGGGACATAATTTAAAATGTGTAATAACCGGGACAAATGGGCAAATAAAATACGTGGGTTTTAATTATGGTAGCGTGGATTATTATTATTATTATTTAGTATTTATATAGCGCCAACATATTACGCAGCGCTGTACAGTGTATATATATATATCTTGTCACTAACTGTCCCTCAAAGGAGCTCACAATCTAATCCCTACCATTGCCATATGTCTATATTATGTAGTGAACGAACTGTAGTCTAGGGCCAATTTTAGGGGGAGCCAATTTACTTATCCATGTTTTTGGAATGTGGGAGGAAACCTGAGTGCCCGGAGGAAACCCACGCAGACACGGAGAGAACATACAAACTCTTTGCAGATAGTGCCCTGGCTGGGATTCGAACCAGGGACCCAGCGCTGCAAAGCGAGAGAGCTAACCACTACGCCACCGTGCTGCCCAATTATTTTAATCTATAATGGCCGAAACCTAAGAAATACTGGGTACTGGGTAAATTGCTGCAAATGGGAATGCCACTAATAGTACACACATCACACAGTGTGCTCAGTGTTGCCTGTGACCCCTATACTTTTATTTAGTGTGTTAGACCTACATTTGTAGACTTATAGTCAAGTATATACAGTAGTTGATATAGGATTAAGTAAATTTCTAATGCAAACTTATGCAGCTTCCGACTTGGCAGGTCCATTTTCAAGCTGCATAAATTTGCATTAAAAATGTTAACAATCCTGAATCAACTCAGAACTACTTGCATTTTACTGACGATCCTTACGGTCAATTACCATACTGGCCTCTAATTGACAATGCTAGCCTCCTGATCATCCACTGCTCTCCAGATATGCAGCAGCTAACCACTACAAACGGACACATAGCCAGTGTGACACCGTGGCTGGAGGCAAACATCATAGTGAGCATGTTATTATTATTATTACTAATTTGTAAAGCACTGACATATTCCATGCCGCTGCACAAAGTAAGAAACAAACATGGGGTACATAGCAATACAGACAATAGTGTACACCAATATACAAAATACAGAATTGGTACAAAATACAGAATTGGTAATTACAGTGACAAAAGTAACATGATAAATAAAATGTGTAACAAAGTCCAAGACAAAAAGGGCGAGAGAGCCCTGCCCTTGCGAGCTTACAACTAAAGGAATAAGGGGGAACAATAGGTGGGGAAGTATACAATAATCATACCTAGAGGCAGTGTGTTGTTAGGTTATCTAGTAAGAAGTGCAACTTGGCCAGAGGTCAAAAGGGGAATGGTCTAAAGTAGCACGTATGCTTGTAGGAAAAAGTGAGTTTTGTGGAAGCATATAAAGAGAGCCCGAGGTGGGCTAAAAAAAAAAAAAAAATAGGCTACCAGATCCAATGGGGCTGAGCAGATCAGGTAGCCTCCAAAACCGCCACTCCTGTGTGCCGCACTGGCCCACTTTCACTATTGTGACCTATAGGTCATGACGCTGCAAGGAGAGAGATCTCTCTCTCACAGCAGCGTGCAGGGAGGCGGGGGAGTGTCAGGGGGCACGGCCAGGGAGAGAGAGCTGCCCAATGGCAGCTCTGGAAATCCTGCAGGACCGCCCCTGGTGGGAGTTTTAAACAGGGAATCCCTCTCCCTGTGATTACCTCCGAGATAGCGACAAATATTGTCGCGCCAACATATTACGCAGCGCTGGACAATAAATATATACCATGATACAAGGATGACAGACATAACACCGGTATGCAACATAGAACACAGTTATATAAGGCAAACGGTACAAGATACATGATCATGCAATTATGGGCTGGTTAGGTAGGGCCAGTAATACAAGTACATGCCATGAGTACTATAGGAAAGGAGCACACGATCGTGTAGATTATACTAGGGAAGGGAGGACCCTGCCAGAGCCCTACAATCTGAGGCAGAGAACATGCCTGTGTCCCATCTGCCCCATGGAAACACCTCAGGTTCTCTTTAAAGATATCAAAAAAAGACAACGACAAGACAAATAACATTTATATCACGCTTTTCTCCTTGCGGACTCAAAGCGCCAGAGCTGCAGCCACTAGGGCGCGCTCTATGAGCAGTAGCAGTGTTAGGGAGACTTGCCAAAGGTCTCCTTACTGAATAGGTGGTGGCTTACTGAACAGGCAGAGCCGAGATTCGAACCCAGGTCTCCTGTGTCAGAGGCAGAGCCCTTAACCATTACACTTTCCAGCCACTGCTGGTTGGAGAGTGATGGAAGTCTTTTGGATGAGGAGTGAAGCACATGAGAAATTTGTATATGTGAATGCAAGGAGGTGATTCTAGGGGAGGACAAAAGAAAAATGTAAAATACATAAAAACACAAATAAAAAGTGCATTTCTACTACAGTAAAATGTGCTGGAAATGACTTTTCTCCTATGTTGCTTTCACATACAGTAGGTAGCAAATCTGACAACTAATAGATTTTGGACGAGCCCATTGCCTCATGGGGGATTTCAGGGTTTTCTTTATTTCAAAAGCCCTTAGTAAACAGCAGTTGCTCATTCAAACAGCCAGATTAGCATACATTTGAAATCGGCGCCGGTAGACTTGGGCGCAGGATACAGCCGGTATGTGGCTGATCCTGCTACTGCACAAGTCTGGGCCGTGTTAATTACTATTCCCCCACCAGGCCGCCATGGATAGTGGGGAAATGATATAATTCAGCTTCCAGCAATTGCTGGAGGCCGAATTATTGTGTTTTATAAGCAACTTCGGCTCAGTCTTCTGACGGAGCCGACGTTACTCACTGAGCGCTGCTATAGAAGTGATTCCCTTTATAGTCTATGGTGGTGGCAGCTTACCTGGGACTTCTAACGGTCCCCCGCAGAAGTCCTGTGCCCACGCAGCCAGTCACCGATGCTCAGGTCCTTGCTGCTGGTTCACTTCTGGAATTTCCGACTCTAAAGTCGGAAAACTACTGCGCCTGCAAATCCGCGTCCTCATTCCCGCTGATGTCACTGGGAGCGTACTGCGCAGTCGCAGACCGTACTGTGCAATACACTCCTGGTGATGTCAGCGGGAGTGAGGGTGCAGCCGCGCAAGCGCAGTTGTTTTCCGACTTTAAAGTCGGAAGTTCCATAAGTGAACCGGCAGCAGGGACCGGAGCATCAGTGACTGGCTGCGTGGGCACAGGACGTCTGCGGGGGACCATTATATGCCCCGGGTAAGTTCAACTCTTTTTCCCCCTACAGTACTCCTTTAAATACTGATAATCCCCTATGAAGAGATGGACTAGTCCAAAACCTGGCAGTTCTGTCAGATTTCTGCTAATTATTGTAAGTGACAACAACATAGGAGAAAAGTAATGTATAGCTTACTTTTACTCTGAAATAAACCTCTCATTTGTATATTTTTATATACATTTTACAGACACCTGTCAGAAACATCTGCTTTGCATGCTCCAGAGAGATCAGCAGGACTGCCAGGCAACTGGTATTGTTACAAAGGAAATAAATATGTCTGCCTCCATATACCTCTCACTTCAGGTAATGAGGCCCCACAGTGGAGCTCCCCAGCACATCTCTACCTTTATCCAGCTCCATAAGGGCTGAATTAGCGTCCAGCTCCTGTTCGCCATGCCCAGCATCAGCCAAAAAGGACCTGCTGCTGCCCCCGCTGACCGCCATGACGGATAGCTGCTCCCGGGGCCCCCTAGGTAAACTACACACGTCCAGTCATTCCACAGGCCTAGCAGGCCGCCATGACAGCGACACCGCGCATGCGCCGTGCGTGCCGCTGCGTCCAGACGGCTGCTGGGGACAGATGTCATTGGCCGGACGTCACCTTCGCTACACCTCCCTGCGAGACGAGCTGCGGTTGGAGGAAGCTGGACCAATCGGCGGCGGGGAAAGGAGTTAGCGGGAGTTTCACAGCTGGCGGGCTGCATTTCGCGGGAGATCCCAATACAGTGAGCTGATTCCGGTCACTGCTGCCTGCCATGTCCCTATTCCGCAGCCTGCAGCACCGGAGCCGCCAAAGGAGCCTCGGTGAGTCCATATTGCTATCACTGGGTTACTCGGATAGCCCCTCCTGACCCCCCCCTTCCCCTGCAGCAGCAGCCGCCCTCCTGGGGGGGGGGGGGGGCATCCGGGGTCTAACATGGAAGGGCAGACATGCAAGGATATAGCAGCACATATTATAGTCTGCTTATCAACCCTTAGGAGATTATAATACATGGAGGGTGAACAGCAGCCATACACAGTATCACTGTAAAGTGTTGCCATGCACAGACATATGGAGGCTGATATTTTTTTCCATTTAAACAATGCACGTTGCCTGGCTGTCCTGCTGTTTCTCTGCCCGGGGGCGTATGCAATAGGGATTGCAGAGGTTGCAACCGCATTGGGACCCTTGGGCAAGAGGGGCCCTTTGGGCTCTACCTCAACTACAGTATTAGCTCTTTATTGGTCCTGTCACTGTGCTCATAATAATTACTTCTATAGATGGGTTGAATAGTGGTAATCATTAACAAACTGTTCCCCATCCCCTTCTTGCAACTCTGACACTGTAGTTGGCTGGTTTTGGTGCGCTGTATCAATTGATACGTATAGAGTGGCTCCCCTAGTTCAAACCATTTGAGTGCCTTGTCAAAAATGCTATGTTCTATCACCCGTTACATTTTGGTAATGCCACGATGTGTAAATGGGTGATATTGGTGATTGAACAGAGGGTTAGAATCCTGGACTGTGCTAGTACCTGTTCAGTTACTAGTCCTTGGGCAAAACTCCCTAGCTCTCCAGGGTGGCCTGCTGAGTGCACCCTTAGTGGCTGCAGCAGATCCCAGCCTGAAATGTTTTCCATTTAAAAGATTTGATAAAACTTTGTTGTGGAAGACAGTAGAGCCCATAGGTATTTTACCAATAATGGAATTTCCTTGAAATCCTCCATGGCCTGGCCATAACAGGGCAAGTCTGTAGTGCCCTGAAGCATGGTGGGTGGGGCTTCCCTCCTAAAAATGCTTCTTGTTTTTCCTGTCCCTGCAGTAGGCTGAGCATTCTCTCTGGTACCCCTGTCATGGAGAACTTTCAGGAAAACCTGTTGTGGGGAAAAGTAATTCTGTTTATAGTATACTGTGAGCTGCAGCTGATGTTCTATATGAGATGTGTTGGTGCAGTGCTCACTAGATGGGATAGCTTTCAGCTGACTTTGATCTGCTGCAACGGTGTTCAGTAATTTTGCCACGATAATACAGGCCAAATAATTAGGGGCATCTTCTAATAGTGAGTTGGTCCACCTTTAGCTCTGATCACAGCCGACATTTTTCTTGGCATGGACTAAACAAGATGCTGATAACATTGCTGAGGAATGTTGGCCCAAGCTGACATAATGGCAGCTCTAAGTTGAGTCAGATTGGATGGTGGCATTTCCAAGCTTTGAATTGATCTTTTGACTTCGTCCTACAATTGTTCAATAGTTCAGGGGACTGATCTGGCCATGGAAGCAGGTTAAACTCTGATCGATGTCCCTCAAACCAATTTGAGACCGATCATGCATGGTGACAAGGGCCCGCAACAGGTGTCTTTTCCTATTTTTTTTGTGATACCAAAGGCACTCTTGATGGTCTCCTGCTGGTAAAGCCCATCTTTTGCAAAGTCTGTCTTGTTGTGTGGGATATGCTTTGTGATGCGCCTGCATTGAATTCAGCTGAAATTTGCAGAGTTAATGCGCACTATGCGTGCTGCTCGCCTTTCACCTGTCTCGCAGTAGGAGAACAGAGGCGCCAGCAGAATAAAAGTGGATAAAATTTTTAAAATTTGCTAGGGGGAAGTGGTGGACTTGCCTCCATAAAGCAGACACGAAAGACTGTCTGTCTGAAAAGTAGCAATCACATTGATTATATAGTACCCCAAAAGTGCAATGCGTTTCGCAGGCCGAGCCTGCTTCATCAGGCAATAAACGTGGGGACAAAACAGAATTCCAGCCATAGCAGGTGTAGCGCCTCACCTGCTATTACTGGGATTCTGTTTTGTAGGTAAGTCCACCACTTCCTCCTAGCACATTTTAAAAATTTTATCCACTTTTATTCTGCTGGCGCCTCTGTTCTCCTACTGCAAAATCGTGTCCACCCCTGGTGGAGGGGTGATCTACCCCTTTTTGTGATCTACAGCGAGCGACTTCTTAGGCCACATACACACATCAGACCATAGTCTTTTGAAAATGAAAGATCACAGACTAATCTTACCACCCTTCATGTAGTATGAGAGCCATACTCTACACAGTCTTTTCTATGGAGCTGAACTCCCCATCAATGCGTATGTTGTGGCGCTGACCTGGTCTAATAGTCTGATAGGCTGCAGCGGTATAAAAGAGGTTAACTCCCAACCTCACCTAGGAAAAAACTGCAAAAATAAATAAATACCTGCGCCTTCAATGGTAAATACCTTGACAATTTAATAAAGCCGTCTCATATTAAAAGAACACAATAATACAATCCATTAAAATGACACTTCATGCACACACACATACAAGTTCAATTGCCATTCAGTGTCCAACAATCTTTCCTATTACTCTCCTCTAATGGCAATCAACCTGTCTGTCAATAGTGCACTATTGAATCCTCCTAATGAAGCTTCCAATAAAAATCGAATTAGCAGCAACACAATACCTTAATAGCGCTTTGCAAGCGTTTTAAAACTTTTTAAAAGCATTTCAGGGTCTCAGCAGCGGGTAAGTCTCATATGGCAGCAGTTCCCAGAGCGATAGCAGCAAAATTGTGCACAGACCAACAGTGCTCCGCAACAGCGGATAGTGACAATATATACGTTTCCGTAGCGGGAGAATTCCTTATAGTAGCAGGTTCCAATCATAGAACAACAGATCTCAGAGTGCTCTTGAATTCCGCAGCAGCGGATAACTTATAGTGACAATAATTACTCACTTCAGCCTGTGTGTAACAGATTACTCACGGGACTCCTGAGTTGCAGTGAAAGGCAGTAGTATTCAAAAGTTCATGAGGTCTTGAACAAGGCAATGAGTCCCGGCCGGCGACTCTCCAAGAGGTGTCTCAGCTTGATTGCCGAATAGACCCAAGAGCATAACACGAACACCGGCAGTGTTTACCGGAAGTACGGGTGACGTCCCCGCAAGTTAGCATCCAATCCGCTTACTAGTTTCGGTAGGTCCGCCTACCTTCTTCAGAGCTGGCTCTCATTGGGTCTTACGTCCTTTTAACACTCTGCCTTAACTCCGCCCTCCAGTTTCATTCCCTCCCACGGCTTTTGTTCCTCCGTTCTTCTCTATTCATCTATTGTTTCAATCAAAAGCAAACAGTTCCACATCTGAGTTCAAACCACGTGGGGCCAGACAGTCTAATGTGTATATCCAGTATGTTTCAACTCTGGACATTTTCTTGATAAAATCTCCTCCTCTCCAATCTTTTGCCACTACTTGAATAGCATAAAAACTAAATGTCAGCAGACTGCTGCCATGGTATTCCATAAAGTGTTTACTCAATGGATGTTTAGTGCTCTTCTTTTTAATATTGTTTATATGTTCTCCAATCCTTTCTAGGAGCTTACGCTTGGTCCTCCCCACATATTGTTTGTGACAGCCACATTCTATAACATAAATAACACCAGTTGTTGTACAGTCCATTTTGTCTGTTATATCAAATTCTTCCCCTGTAGCTAATGACCTAAAGCTCTCCACTGGTGCTACATATTTAATACTCCTGCATGACTTACAGAAACCGCACCTTCTGAAAGACCCCTTTTCTTTTGGTCTAGTCCCTTGTTGTAATACAGTAGGTGCAATCATGGTCTTAATATTGGGGGCCTTCTTAAAAACAAACCTAGGTTTATCAATCAGAATCCCATTCAGAGTCTTGTTCTGCTGTAGGATATGCCAGTATTTTTCTACTGAATTTCTGATATACTTGGACTGTTGGTTATACTGTAGCTTAATACGTTTATCTTTCACTACCAAGAGATCCTCTCTTGCGTAGTTTTTAACTTATTCTGCTGCTTCTTCCAATTCATATACATCATACTTCTTCTCAATAAATCGCTCTTTTAGTGTTTCTACCTGATTCTCATAATATGACAATTCTGTGCAGTTTCTCCTAATACGTGTGAACTGATTCTTTGGAATATTGGTTAACCATTTGAATAAATGACAACTATCCCTCAATATATAGCTGTTGGTGTCAACCTTCTTAAAGAAGGTCCTGGTCTTGACCATTCCATCCTCCACAAAAATGGTCCAGTCCAGATAATTCACTTCATTGGCACTATATTCACATAAAAATGTCAAATTATATTCGTTCTTCAAATTCAACCAACCCATGAACTTCTTCAAACTGTCTTCTCCTCCTTTCCAAACAAACAGTGTATCGTCAATAAAACGTTTCCATAGGACGAGATCCGCTCCGGGGCCCTCCGATCCACCCAAAACTAACTCCTCCCAATACGCCATAAATAAATTAGCGAACCTCGTCCCCATGGCTGTCCCAATTTTCTGCAAGTAGTATTTAGATTCACAGCAAAACTAGTTATGAGACAATATATACATAATCGCCTCCAAAATAAAGTCAATTTGATCATCTGGAATCTCAGTCAGATTCTTCAAAAAGTGCCTAACTGCTTTCACCCCCATATCATGTTTGATCACAGTGTACAATGAGCTAATGTCTGCTACGCACAACAGGTACCCCTCCTGCCATTCAAAATCCTTTAAAATTCGCAGGACATGCCCAGTATCCCTCACATAGGACTTTAGTAATTTTGAACATAGTGAGAATTTATGGAAATATCGTGAAGATCGCCTAAGTAGAATTGAAACATTTTTTAATTTAGGTGAGAAAAAAACCCTCAATGATTACAGAGATGATGAATTCATTAAGAGTCACTGCAGGAAACTTGAAAAATGATTAATTCATGATACAAAGAATTTATGGGAAATATATGCATTGGATAAATATAAAGAACAGGACAAGTGTCCACCAGGACTAATTTTGTATAAAACCTTGGCTTCTGATCTTCAAACGGAAGAAGTACAAGAAGATTGGGATAGAATGTTCAAATCCTTTTCCATGCAGATTCTAGACTTTATAAGAGAAGTAAGAAAGATGCAAGTGATTAGTAGAAGTGAAGAAGTCAGGAATCTATATGGAAAATTGGAACCTCCATTTAGAAAACGACACCTTTAAGGAAATAGATTGGAGTATTCAAGGGAGACTGATTAGACTAGAGGAGGATATTATGCAGAGGAAATTAAAGAAATTTACAAGGGATGAGGTGGTATATGACGACCTAACCTACTTTTCGGAAATTGAGAATCAAGGAACAGGGGAGTGTGAGGAAGGTTGTCTAGAAATAGAGGAATTGGAAGATGAAACAGAGGGAGAGAAAGTGGTAGAGGAGGTGGAAGTGATTAGAGTAGAAGAATTACCTGCAGAGACAAATTAATTGGTTGGTTCTGCACAGAGGGAGGGTGAGTGGGAGGGGGTGGAGGAGGAGAGGGGAGGGGGTGCATTAATAGAGATGATGGGGAATGTGGAGGAAGTGAGCCCACCATCTGTAGCATTAGGGGTAGTGAATGTTTTAGAACCATTGGAAAACCATAAGGCTAATTGTGTCCAAGAAGTACCGCTAAGGGCTCCAATACCAGTTGAAGCTGAGGTGATTGTTCAGATTCCTACGCACAACAGGTTTTCCCCTTTGGATAGACGGTCGGATCTCCCCAGACCCTCATTGAAGTTTTTTTGATCATAGGACCGAATTGGACCAAAGATCCACTGAAAGCAGTATGAAGAAGCTGGAAAGAATGAAATTAAGATCACATTTTAATAAAAATAAAACTCAAAATCCCCCCGACCACAAAAGTCAGAACCTTCTGTATAGAAACCAGAATCCCCAAAAGAATCATCATTATAGGAACCCGAGGGGTCCAATCTCCAAGCCAGAAAATAAGATAACGAATCATTTTTTTATACAGAAGAAAGGAGGGTGGATCAGACACGGGGAGTAGAGGTAGAGGACTCAGTAAGAAAAAATAAATAATTGATCAAACCATTGGACCGTCACCAAAAGAAGTAAATGGGGGATATTTAACCTTAGCAGTAGAAAGTTGGAGTCAGTAGAGGTAGCACTTTTAAAGAAGGGACTAAAGTTTGCTCCCTCCAATAAATTGAATAAATTAGACACTTTTATTGGCATTAAGAAATATGAGACAACTTTGCCTAAAAAAGTATTTTGTAAAAAACCCCTCACACAGGAAGTAGAGAAGGATCAGTTTATTCATACAGATTTAAAAGAAAAGTCCAAATTTAATCCGAGACACGAAATTAGTGACTCCATGTTAACTTTTGAAACAATGGTCCTTAAAGGATACCACAACTGAAATGTGACATAATGAGATAGACATGGGTATGTACAGTGCCTAGCACACAGATAACTATGCTGTGTTCCTTTTTTTTTTTCTCTGCCTGAAAGAGTTAAATATCAGGTATGTAAGTGGCTGACTCAGTCCTGACTCAGACAGGAAGTGACTACAGTGTGACCCTCACTGATAAGAAATTCCAACTATAAAACACTTTCCTAGCAGAAAATGGGTTCTGAGAGCAAGAAAGAGGTAAAAAAGGGGAATTTCTTATCAGTGAGGGTCACACTGTAGTCACTTCCTGTCTGAGTCAGGACTGAGTCAGCCACTTACATACCTGATATTTAACTCTTTCAGGCAGAGAAAGAAAAAAAAGGAACACAGCATAGTTATGTGTGCTAGGCACTGTACATACACATGTCTATCTCATTATGTCACATTTCAGTTGTGGTATCCTTTAATGATGTGAGAAAGATGAGAATTAATAATTGTTCGAATTTAACAGTAGGTGAGAAGAAAGCCATGAGGACATTACGAGAAGACCCCAGTATTGTCATTCGGCCAGCTGATAAGGGGGGAGGGGTGGTGATACAAGATGTGGAGGAGTACAATAAGGAAGCACAAAGGCAGCTAGAAGACAGGAATACTTATGAGAGCCTAAAAAGAGACCGGTGTTTGCGATTTCAAAAAGAATTAAAAATATTGCTAGATAAAGGGAAAGAACAAGGGATTCTATCTGAAAAGGAGTATCAGTTTATCTCACAGTCCCATCCCCGACTGCCTGTTTATTACCATCTCCCGAAGATCCATAAGAGGATCATTGACCCTCCAGGGAGACCGATTATCTCCGGGATTGGGTCACTCACATCCAACTTGTCAGAATATGTCGATAAGTTTTTACAAAAAGCTGTGGTCCTGACCAAGTCCTATGTGAGGGATACTGGGCATGTCCTGCGAATTTTAAAGGATTTTGAATGGCAGGAGGGGTACCTGTTGTGCGTAGCAGACATTAGCTCATTGTACACTGTGATCAAACATGATATGGGGGTGAAAGCAGTTAGGCACTTTTTGAAGAATCTGACTGAGATTCCAGATGATCAAATTGACTTTATTTTGGAGGCGATTATGTATATATTGTCTCATAACTAGTTTTGCTGTGAATCTAAATACTACTTGCAGAAAATTGGGACAGCCATGGGGACGAGGTTCGCTCCGGGGTTCGCTAATTTATTTATGGCGTATTGGGAGGAGTTAGTTTTGGGTGGATCGGAGGGCCCCGGAGCGGATCTCGTCCTATGGAAACGTTTTATTGACGATACACTGTTTGTTTGGAAAGGAGGAGAAGACAGTTTGAAGAAGTTCATGGGTTGGTTGAATTTGAAGAACGAATATAATTTGACATTTTTATGTGAATATAGTGCCAATGAAGTGAATTATCTGGACTGGACCATTTTTGTGGAGGATGGAATGGTCAAGACCAGGACCTTCTTTAAGAAGGTTGACACCAACAGCTATATATTGAGGGATAGTTGTCATTTATTCAAATGGTTAACCAATATTCCAAAGAATCAGTTCACACGTATTAGGAGAAACTGCACAGAATTGTCATATTATGAGAATCAGGTAGAAACACTAAAAGAGCGATTTATTGAGAAGAAGTATGATGTATATGAATTGGAAGAAGCAGCAGAATAAGTTAAAAACTACGCAAGAGAGGATCTCTTGGTAGTGAAAGATAAACGTATTAAGCTACAGTATAACCAACAGTCCAAGTATATCAGAAATTCAGTAGAAAAATACTGGCATATCCTACAGCAGAACAAGACTCTGAATGGGATTCTGATTGATAAACCTAGGTTTGTTTTTAAGAAGGCCCCCAATATTAAGACCATGATTGCACCTACTGTATTACAACAAGGGACTAGACCAAAAGAAAAGGGGTCTTTCAGAAGGTGCGGTTTCTGTAAGTCATGCAGGAGTATTAAATATGTAGCACCAGTGGAGAGCTTTAGGTCATTAGCTACAGGGGAAGAATTTGATATAACAGACAAAATGGACTGTACAACAACTGGTGTTATTTATGTTATAGAATGTGGCTGTCACAAACAATATGTGGGGAGGACCAAGCGTAAGCTCCTAGAAAGGATTGGAGAACATATAAACAATATTAAAAAGAAGAGCACTAAACATCCATTGAGTAAACACTTTATGGAATACCATGGCAGCAGTCTGCTGACATTTAGTTTTTATGCTATTCAAGTAGTGGCAAAAGATTGGAGAGGAGGAGATTTTATCAAGAAAATGTCCAGAGTTGAAACATACTGGATATACACATTAGACTGTCTGGCCCCACGTGGTTTGAACTCAGATGTGGAACTGTTTGCTTTTGATTGAAACAATAGATGAATAGAGAAGAACGGAGGAACAAAAGCCGTGGGAGGGAATGAAACTGGAGGGCGGAGTTAAGGCAGAGTGTTAAAAGGACGTAAGACCCAATGAGAGCCAGCTCTGAAGAAGGTAGGCGGACCTACCGAAACTAGTAAGCGGATTGGATGCTAACTTGCGGGGACGTCACCCGTACTTCCGGTAAACACTGCCGGTGTTCGTGTTATGCTCTTGGGTCTATTCGGCAATCAAGCTGAGACACCTCTTGGAGAGTCGCCGGCCGGGACTCATTGCCTTGTTCAAGACCTCATGAACTTTTGAATACTACTGCCTTTCACTGCAACTCAGGAGTCCCGTGAGTAATCTGTTACACACAGGCTGAAGTGAGTAATTATTGTCACTATAAGTTATCCGCTGCTGCGGAATTCAAGAGCACTCTGAGATCTGTTGTTCTATGATTGGAACCTGCTACTATAAGGAATTCTCCCGCTACGGAAACGTATATATTGTCACTATCCGCTGTTGCGGAGCACTGTTGGTCTGTGCACAATTTTGCTGCTATCGCTCTGGGAACTGCTGCCATATGAGACTTACCCGCTGCTGAGACCCTGAAATGCTTTTAAAAAGTTTTAAAACGCTTGCAAAGCGCTATTAAGGTATTGTGTTGCTGCTAATTCGATTTTTATTGGAAGCTTCATTAGGAGGATTCAATAGTGCACTATTGACAGACAGGTTGATTGCCATTAGAGGAGAGTAATAGGAAAGATTGTTGGACACTGAATGGCAATTGAACTTGTATGTGTGTGTGCATGAAGTGTCATTTTAATGGATTGTATTATTGTGTTCTTTTAATATGAGACGGCTTTATTAAATTGTCAAGGTATTTACCATTGAAGGCGCAGGTATTTATTTATTTTTGCAGTGAACTCCCCATCAGACAGAAATCTTTGCAAGATGCTGCACACACAGATGCTGTACAGACACAAAAGATCAGTATCTGCAAAAGATCTGTTCCTGCCAAAGATCCATTCCTGCAAATTGCAATGATAGTCTATGAGATCTGCAGATCATCATACACACATGATTTAACTGACATTCATTTGCAGATCAGATCCACCAGGATGGATTTTCAGATCTGCAGATGATTGCTTGATCTGCAGATGAATGCCAGTTAAATCGTGTGTATGATGATCTGCAGATCTCATAGACTATCATTGCAATTTGCAGGAATGGATCTTTGGCAGGAACAGATCTTTTGCAGATACTGATCTTTTGTGTCTGTACAGCATCTGTGTGTGCAGCATCTTGCAAAGATTTCTGTCTGATGGGGAGTTCAGCTCCATAGAAAAGACTGTGTAGAGTATGGCTCTCATACTACATGAAGGGTGGTCTGTGATCTTTCATTTTCCAAAGACTATAGTCTAATGTGTGTATGAGCCTTTAGCCTTGAGTGAGGACAGGTCTAATCTCCTCACCTGCTTATACAGTGGTTGCCTATGTGGTAACCCACGTTTATGAGTATTCTTCTCACGGATTTGCCTTACTTTGTTTGTTTTAACATACTACACTATATTGGGCTCTCGGTTTCTCTACATTTTACTTTCACCTGTCTTGTTCACCAGCCTTTTACAACAAGAATAGTTCTTATTGCTTGAAGGTTTTGTTTGTTTTTCCTTAACTGCCGCTTTCTAAACACCCAGGATACTATTGGGGGAGAAAATCCTTAGTCGTTGTCTCAGAGATTGTAGCACCAGCTTTTCTTGCACCAACGATCATCCCTCGTTCAATGTCTCTTAAATCTTTCGTCTTATGCTGGGAATACATGGGTTGATTCTGAGCTGATAAGATGGTTTGATCATTTCCGACATGTCCGATCACCGTTCAATTGTTTTACCGCTCGATTTGTCATTGAAGTAAATTGAAAAAAGATCGGGCGCTGAATCGAGCCGTGCATTCCCAGCATTAGCCATTTCGACATTAACTTCTGTGATAACTTCATCCTCGGAAGCTGAGCGTTCCTTTATATAAGCAACTCTGCATTGTTGCATCAGTCTATGGCAATATTGGGCTGGTTTACTTTGAAATAAGGGGTGTCTCTAATAGGGATATTCAGTGAGATGCAAATATTTCTGATATGCAATTGTTTTATGCAAATATATGCAGCTTGAAAATGGACCAAACCCTACCCAGGTTTAAGGTTCATACACACCTACCAACTATCTGTCCGACGGGACTGACCGGTCCTTTGAAGAAGTACGTTGTGTGTACGCGCCTTAAACCCCTATACAACTTTTGTTGTGAAACAAGTTGAACCAACTAAAGTATTTTCCTATTGTTCAAACAGCTGATAAGTCAACCCAACTGTTGGATTGACTTCTTATCAGTCTCATCAGCTTTTTGAACAATAGCAAAAGACTTGCATGTCATTGATCGTCCCTAGTCTGTAATTGCTTGGCCACTCAATGTAGACGAAGTCCAGCATAATAAAAATATTTCAGTACTTAAAGCGGTATCGTCACCATAAAAATCAAATTTCAACAGCAACTGGTCTGAGTGTATGAAGTGATAAAGATGCTAAGCCTGCATTCAAAACTTTCAAAACTTTTTCTGCTGTTATGATTTGGAGTTATCACATACTTAAAGGGACACTTAAGTCAAACAAAAAAAAAAGTTTTACTCACCTGGGGCTTCCAATAGCCCCCTGCAGCTGTCCGGTGCCCTCACCGTCTCCCTCCGATCCTCCTGGCCCCGCCGGCAGCCACTTCCTGTTTCGGTGACAGGAGCTGACAGGCTGGGGACGCGAGTGATTCTTCGCGTTCCTGGCCACAATAGCGCCATCTAAGCCGCTATAGCATATATCATATACCATATAGCAGCATAGAGGGTGCTTATGTGTCTGGGAATGCGAAGAATCACTCGCGTCCCCAGCCTGTCAGCTCCTGTCACCGAAATAGGAAGTGGCCGCCGGCGGGGCCAGGAGGATCGGAGGGAGACGGCGAGGGCACCGGACAGCTGCAGGGGGCTATTGGAAGCCCCAGGTGAGCAAAACTCATTTTTTTTGTTTGACTTAAGTGTCCCTTTAAGGAACACTGGCCCTTTTAGTAGTCGGTGCCAAAGAATTGCATGCTGGAGTTTTTTTTAATCTATAATCTATTCCTCCTCTTCCCTTTATTTCCCTGCCAGCTGCTTATCTGAAACCTAATCCCCTACTCATTTGTGTTTACAAGCAAGGCTGAGGCGACTCAGCCATTGGAGGAGACAAGAAAAAAAGTAAAGGGCAGAAATGACATCACGAGTTAGCCTTAACTGTGGGCAAAAGACATGGCCCCCACCATTAACAGAATTCTCGTAATTTACTATATAACATTCACTGAAATCAAAACGTGGACAGTACAATACATGTTATGTAAGTAGATCAAGTGTTTATCTACTTATATGTGTGTGTATTTTTCCTGACATAGTATGGCTGATCCTACTGCTTTAAAAGATCATGCTGCTATTTTGAACTTCTGATGCTTTCCTGTTGTAGGATCGTTCCATTACCCTCTGCACAGTCTGCTGCCAAGCTTCCAGTGTGCCAGACAGGATGAATATGTTTCTTATGGTGATGCTGGCATGCCGGTACCCCCATTTGGCTGCTCATTCAGCGCAGGTAAGGACAGTTCTGTGTTGTTGGTTAATGGTATGTCTGGTAACTATTGTTTTCTCTTTTAACTAAAACATGGCTTCTTTCTTTTTAAAACTTCAGTTCATGTGCATTTTTATAAGTACTTTAAACTATACATACTACCTTTAGTCGCATGGGCATGTTGGGGCGGGATATAAGTATTCTGTCACCTGAATATCCACCCTCCTGCTGACAGCAATCTCTCCCCAACCCCGCCCTCACCCTCCCTTTTTTTTTTTTTTTTTTTTTTTCTTAAGCAGAATATAACCCTGCATTTCCACTTTGCTCTAAAACATTACTTACAGCATATTATATGCAACCAGCATTTTTTTTTTTTTTTACTAGACCAGCATTGGGTTACACACAGAGCTTTAAAGTTCCGTGGATAGAAATGCAGACGCATCCGAAGTTTAGATAGATACTTCGCAGCACGATGGCGTAGTGGTTAGCTCTCTCGCCTTGCAGCGCTGGGTCCCTGGTTCGAATCCCAGCCAGGGCACTATCTGCAAAGAGTTTGTATGTTCTCTCCGTGTCTGCATGGGTTTCCTCCGGGCACTCCAGTTTCCTCCCACATTCCCAAAAATATGGATAAGTTAATTGCCTCCCCCTAAAAAATTGGCCCTAGACTACAGTACTTACACTACATAATATAGACATATGGCAATGGTAGGGATTAGATTGTGAGCTCCTTTGAGGGACAGT
The DNA here is from genome assembly GCF_040937935.1 of Hyperolius riggenbachi. Classification (NCBI taxonomy): domain Eukaryota; kingdom Metazoa; phylum Chordata; class Amphibia; order Anura; family Hyperoliidae; genus Hyperolius; species Hyperolius riggenbachi. The sequence continues at coordinate 475,008,593 of NC_090649.1, forward strand.
TAGTGACAAGTATATATGTATATAATATATATACACTGTACAGCGCTGCGTAATATGTTGGCGCTATATAAATACATAATAATAATAATAATAATAATACATTTAAGTAAACACAATGTAACAAGTGTGGAATGTGACACACTGACTGTGCAGGAGCTGGAGGACAGCCAGAGAGTAACATTCACCACTTGTTGCATTGTGTTTACTTAAATGTATCTATCTAAACTTCGGCTGCGGCAGCATTTCTCTACACGGAACTTTAAAGCTCTGTGCGTAACCCTTCCAATGCTGGTCTAGTAAAAAAAAAATGCTGGTTGCATATAATATGCTGTAAATAATGTTTTAGAGCAAAGTTGAAATGCTGGGTTATATTCTGCTTTAAGTCCCAAAACAAACCTATAATTTGTCCAGCAGGGATCTCTGTTGACAGTTTGTAACCAAGTTATTATTGATTTATAGCGCCAGCATCTTCCCTGGCGCTGTACAACAGCATACAGGGTATAATACAAAATAAACAATACAGCAGTTAATATAAGACAATGGTGGATTACCCCTGATGCAGTGAACAAATCAACTACAGATTGTTACACAGGGGTGGGAGGTATGCACACACATTACACAGCATTGTGGGACAAAAGGGGAAGAGAGCCCTCGGCCAAAATGCCTTAGGGCTCATTTCCACTATAGCGAATCCGCATGCGTTGTCCGCATGCGGATTCGCACAGCCAATACAAGTGCATGGGCCTGTTTCCACTTGTGCGTTGTACGGAGCGTTTTTGTGTGCGGGGAAAATCTGCATGGCAGAGCTGTCAGAATTCGCTCCCCGCACACCGCAAAGCGAATCGCATACAATGTATCTAATAGGGAAATCGCATGCGATTTTGGCATGCGGTTTTCCCCGCGATTTCGCATGCGATTTCGCATAGGAGGTGATGTTAATTTACACAGGCAGTGACATGGTTAAAATCGCCCACCTACTACCCTATGCGAAATCGCATGCGAAATCGCGTGAAAAACCGCATGCAAAATCGCACCCGCATGCGATTTCGTCTGCGGTGATTTCCCGGCGATTCCGCACCGCACAAGTGGAAATGCAGCCTGAGTCTAAAAGGTTTAAGGTATAGGACAATAGGTAAAGGGAAGCTGTGTATGGAGTGGTAGAAATGGTGGTCAGTGGGAAAGGTGTCCTAGGTAGGAGAGTGTGCTTGCCTGACTAGGTGAGTTTTCAGGTTGTGCCTAGAAAGCGTAAGTGCAGGTGTGAGTGACAGATGTGTTAAGGGAGAGTGTTCCCAGAGGAGGGGAGAGGATCAAGAGAAGACTTTTAAGCAGGAGTGAGAAGAGCTGACCAGAGAAAGACAGTAGAATATTGTCAGAGCGGAGAACGTTCCATACTAACTCTTCCTAGCCTTTGGGCTAGCGATGCATTGCTATGGAGGGGGATTTAGAGAAAATAATCTTGCTCAACAGAGCAGTTTCCTGGGTTTAGGGGTAAGAACAATGTGATTAGGAGCAGTTTGGGGAGGGGGTGCGAAGGATCTGGCCGCTGTACACACAATAGATGCACGCACTATACTCACACAAGGTGGTCTTTTAAAGGATACCCGAGGTGACATGAGATGGCATAGTTATTTGTGTGCAAGGCACTGTACATACACATGTCTGTGTTCCTTTTTTCTTTCTCTGCCTGAAACAGTTAATCAGGTATGTAAGTGGCAGTTCCTGTCTGAGTCGGGACTGGGTCAGACTACAGTGTGACCCTCACTGATAAGAAATTACTAGTTTAAAACAAGAGCAGGAAAGAGATAAAAAAGATCAATAGTTCATAGATTTTAGCTATGGTATACTTGACTGTGTCATTGAGCAAAAATAAAACAGTAAAAACTTAGAGTAGATTTAAATATAGAATAAAACTGTGGAATATCAAGTCATTCTTAGGATGTTAGATACAATTGTTTACTTCATTAGTTTATTTTAACCTTGGGTGTCCATTTAACCACTTCAGCCTTCAGTCGGTTTCACTTTATGCATCCGAGCAATGTTCACCTCCCATTCATAAGCCTATAACTTTATCACTACTTCTCACAATGAACTGATCTATATCTTGTTTTTTCCGCCACCAATTAGGCTTTCTTTGGGTGGTACATTTTGCTAAGAGCCACTTTACTGTAAATGCATTTTAACAGGAAGAATAAGAAAAAACGGAAAAAAATCATTATTTCTCAGTTTTCAGCCATTATAGTTTTAAAATAATACATGCCTTCATAATTAAAACTCACGTATTTTATTTGCCCATATGTCCCGGTTATTACACCATTAAAATTATGTCCCTATCACGATGTATGGCGACAATATTTTATTTGGAAATAAAGGTGCATTTTTTCCGTTTTTGCATCTCACTATTTACCCCCTTGCCGGTTATCCCGAGCTCAGCTCGGGGTAACCTGCGCAGGAGGATTTCTCAGGCCCCGCTGGGCCTATTTCTATCAAATAAAAAGCAGCACACGCAGCCGGCACTTTGCCAGCCGCGTGTGCTGCCTGATCGCCGCCGCTCTGCGGCGATCCGCCGCGAGCACCGGCGAAAGAGGGTCCGCCCGCGCCCAGCGCAGCCGGAACAAACAGTTCCGGCTAGCGCTAAGGGCTGGATCGGAGGCGGCAGACGTCAGGACGTCGGCTGACGTCCATGACGTCACTCCGCTCGTCGCCATGGCGACGAGGAAAGCGAAACAAGGAAGGCCGCTCATTGCAGCCCTCCTTGTTACTTTTGATCGCCGGAGGCGCTCATTGCGGCCTTCCTTGTTACTTTTGATCGCCGGAGGCGATCGAAAGTGCGGATCCCGAGCGCCCTCTAGTGGGCTTTCATGCAGCCTCCCTGGCGATTTTAATAGAACGCCAGGGAGGTTAAAAAAAAATAAAAAAAAAAAATAGAAATATTTCATCTTTACATTGATATTTAAAAAGTTTAGACCCTTAGGTAAATATTTACATGATTTTTTTTTATTATTGTAATGGATTTATTTTTATTTTTTTTATATTAAACATTTTATTTGGGTATGTTTTGGGAGGGTGGGATGTAAACAGTACTTTTATAATGTAAATGTGTATTGAGTTTTTTATTTTTTTTACTTTTAGTTGTAGTTTTACTTTTTGGCCGCAAGATGGCGGCCATGAGTTTGTTTACATGACGTCACTCTAAGCGAAATATACGCTTAGAGGGACGCAACAGCCAGAAAAAGTGGAGCTTCTGAGAGAAGCTGTCGCTTTTTCTGCGGGGGAGAGGAATCAGTGATCGGGCACCATAGCCCGATTCACTGATTCGTGGGCTAACGATCGGCCGCGGCAGCGCACATGGCCTCCTGGGCGTAGCTAGTACGTCCAGGAGGCCAAAGTAGTTAAAGAGAATCTGTACTCTAAAATTCTAATAAAAAGCATACCATTCTAGTCATTATGTTCTCCTGGGCCCCTCTGTGCTGTTTCTGCCACTCTCTGCTGCGATCCTGGATTGTATTTGCCAGTTTTAGGAGGTATTTACAAACAAGATATGGCTGCTAACCAGAGTGTGATAGGCTGAGAGGAGCTCCGTCTGTGACTCACACAGCCTGCAGGGGGCGTGGAGAAGGTGTGTGTGTGTGTGTGTGTGTGTGTGTGTGTGTGTGTGTGTGTGTGTGTGTGTGTATAGCTTCTATCCTATCACAAGCAGAGCAGCACGTTCCTGCCTGAGCCCGACAAAGCCGTCAGAGGAAAGATTAGATTATATAACAGAGATAATACAGCCACTGTGCAACTAGGAAAGGCTGCCGTAAGACGGACCACATTAGAACAGGTATAGGAACTTATAGGATAGAAGAAATAAGGCTGAACATTTTGCTATAGAGTCTCTTTAATGGCTGAGTTTAATCTAGTGTGAGTTCAGAGCTTTTGTAGTGGAATAACTGTAGCGGCAACATCCCGTAAATCTGTGTTGGGTCAAGAGTCTGTAGCATCCTCAAAGCCTCAATCCAGGAGCAATAGTATAGCCTCTGAGCGCTATAGCAGTATCTTGAAAACTGTCAGTACATTATAACGTTGTGTGTTTTCTGTTTCAGCGGCAGACATCCCGCATGTCCTAGCGGTCACCAATGAGGAGGGCATAGTGAGATTGTATGACACACAGTGCCAGGACACGCAAAGAATCGTTCTGAAGGGTGAGCCTCATTTCATCCATGGCTGTTGCTTTTACCTAAACTGATGGTGGGGTATTAAAGAGGAACTCCAGTGAAAATGTAATCAAAAAAGTGCTTCATTTTTACAATAATTAAGTGTAAATGATTTAGTCAGTGTTTGCTCATTAATCTTTCCTCTCCCTGATTTGCATTCTGACATTTGGCACATGGTGACATTTTAAATGCTGGCAGGCGATGTCAGTGGAAGGAGGTGCTGCTTGATTTTTTGGCAGTTGTAAACAGCTGTTATTTCCCACAATGCTACAAGGCTCCCACAGTGTGATGTCAGAACCATGGTCCTGACATCACACTGTGGGAGGGGTTTCACCACAATATCAGCCATACAGCGCCCCCCGATGATATGTTTGTGAAAAGGAAAAGATTTCTCATGTAAAAGGGGATATCGACTACTGATTGGGATCAAGTTCAATTCAATTTAAAGCAACACTACAGAGTACATTGACCTAATTAACCAGGGCATCTTCAAACTGCTCAGCTATGTATTTACTTTTTTATGCCTCAGGAACACTTTAATCATCCTCCTAATACTTTTGACTCTTACAGATTGGCAAGCTCATACTAATGCAGTGTTTGATGTCGCCTGGATGCCAGGAGAACACAAACTGGTAAGGGTTTTGCTTTTTATGATCTCGGGAAGTCTTTGTTTATAGGAGAATTGAGAAAACTCAAGAGGTAATTGCATAAGGGCCCCAGAATCAAAATACATGTACTTACCTTTTTCTATCTCTCCTCTGCTCTCAGTTGTTTACTGCCAGGAAAACTTTTATAACTGTAATTTGCTCATCAGTGACATTTACTATATTCCCAACAAGGTGACAAGACAAAAGCTAGAGTAACCAAGCAGCTCGGGTTGACCTAAACCACTAGGAATGTATAGAGGGATATAAGAGACCGAAAAGCCCTCCTACTAATAAGCAATGCTTGGTGGAATTTGCCGCCTTAAAACAGAAGGAAATTTGCATTAATTCAGCTGTAAGTGAACATTTGTGGTTACCCACAATGCACCCGGGGTCCTCGTCAGTGCAGAGGCCAACCTCGAAGCTCGTCCTTATTGCGCGAGTGCCACTGTCAAGCCACGTTGTCCGTGGTGTACTGCGCAGTACACCACGGATGTGGGCTTGATTGACAGCGGTGCCCGCGCACTAAAGGAGATAGGCCTCTGCACCGGCGGCGTGGAGATGCTGCGTGGGATGCGTCGCAAGCCTATAGCTAGTGTAATATTTAAAGCTATAGGCTTGCTATATACCAGCGGTTCTGGATGCAAGTCTGGTTTACAGGAACGAAAAGGGATAATTTGCATATTCAGTAGTGGTGCATTGTGGGCAACTACAAATGCTCACCTATAGCTGAATTATTGCAAATTTCCTTCGGTTTTAAGAAGGCAAATTCCACCAAGACAAAAGCTGTCACTTGCATGGCTGAACATTAACTCTTTCAGGCAGCAAAAGAAAAAAAAACAGGCTTGTTATTAATAATTTGCACTGTACATACATGTTTATCTCATCATGTCGCCTTAGGTACACTTTAAAGGAGTTGTCAGCCGTAAAATGCTGCCCCCTGATGTACTTACCCGGGGCTTCCTCCAGCCACTTGCAGCGACACGTCCCACGCAGCATCTCCGCGCCGCCAGTGCAGAGGCCAACCTCCTTTAGTGCGCGGGCGCCGCTGTCAATCAAGCCCACATCCGCGGTGTACTGCGCTGTACTCCGCGGGCAACGTGGCTCGACAGCGGCGCTCGTGCAATAAGGACGAGCTTCGAGGTTGGCCTCTGCACTGACGGGGACCCCAGGTCAGCGGCTGTGAGCGGAGATGCTGCGTGGGACGTGCCGGCTGGAGGAAGCCCCGGGTAAGTATATCAGGAGAAGCATTTTATGGCTGACCACTCCTTTTAAAGCGGAACTGAAGATATGATTAAAACAAACATTTTCACTTACCTGGGGGTTCTGCAAGCCCCTTGCAGCTGCCCTGTCCCACAGCGCTCCTCAGCGATCCTCCATTCCCTGCCACCGGCTAGTTTTGTTCCTAGACTTGTAAGTCGACGAGCCAGTGTGCCTGCACAGCCCTGCCAAGCGTAAGCTTATTCCGTGTTCCATTATTGTGGACTCTAATGTGAAGGATACGCGTGGGCGGAGCCACGCAGGTGCAGTAGCCCGTCAGAAACCGAAACTAGCTGGCGGCGGGAGAACGGAGGATCGTGGAGGACCGGCACTGGGCAGGACGGCGGCTGGGGGCTTGCAGAAGCCTCAGGCAAGTGAAACTGTTAATTTTAATAATATTTTCTGTTCCGCTTTAAGGAATCCACATCAATGACCTCCTTTCTGCTAAACATTATCAGGATACTGCAAAGAAAATCCTGTAAAAGATCTGTCACTGGCTTCACCTTGTGATCGGTCTTCATTATTTTACATTTATTATTTCTTTTGTGCAGGTTACAGCTTCTGGAGACCAGACCGCCAAGTTGTTTGATGTGAAGGCCGGGGAGTTTCTTGGAGAATTTAAAGGCCACCAGTGCAGCCTGAAATCTGTCGCTTTCCCCAAGTTTGGAAAAGGTACTTGGTCGTCTTAGTATAGGTCATCATTATACAGTACATATCTGGTGAGATGCCAGTAATTTATTTTTTTAATTTATTGTATTTATAAAGCGCCAACATATTACGCAGCGCTGGACAATAAATAGGGATACAATATTTAGGGGTGACATACAGCAATATGACAATACAGCAATACAAGAAAGATCAGATCACGCAGCACAGTATGAGTACAAAGTAATGCTTAGTCAGTCACTGGATGGAGCATGGAGATTAGGCAAGTTAGGTTCACTCCAATGCATAGCATGGGTTCACAGTAATGGAGGTGCATGATCAGGTTGGACACAAAAGGAGGAGGACCCTGCCCAAAGGCTTACAATCTACAGGGAGAGGTAGGGACACGAGAGGTAGGAGACAAGAGTTCAGCTGTGGGTTTAGAGCACTTGTGAGGGGTAGTAGGCCAGAGTGAAAAGGTGAGTTTTGAGGGCTTTCTTGAAGATATTGAAGGAGGAGGCTGCCCTAATGGGTGGAGGTAGGGAGTTCCATAGTGTTGGAGCAGCTCTTGAGAAGTCCTGGAGGCGTGCATGGGACTAGGTGATGCGGGGGGGCGGTTAGGCGAAGTTCATTGGAAGAGCGGAGTGAGCGGCTAGGTGTGTACCTCTGAGTAAGATCGGAGATGTAGGTTGGACAGGTTTTGTGGACAGATTTGTAGGTCAGACACAGTATCTTGAATCTGATTCTGGACTGGATAGGAAGCCAGCGGAGGGATTCAAGGAGGGGATCCGCCATGGTGGAGCGATGGGAGCAGTGGATAATTCTGGCTGCTGCATTCATGATGGACTGCAGTGGGGCTGTTCGGCTCATAGGGAGACCAGACAGCAGGGCATTGCAGTAGTCAAGGCGGGAAATTATGAAGGCATGGATGAGGAGTTTGGTGGTGGCAGAGGTCAGGAAAGGGCGAATCTTACAGATGTTGCAGGACTTTGTGGTGGAAGTTGCAGGACTTTGTGAGGTTTTGGATGTGGGGAGTGAAGGAGAGTGCGGAGTCCAGGGTGACACCCAGACAGCGGGCTTGAGAGGTAGGGTGAATGGTAGTGTGGTTAACAGTGACATGCACATCTGGGAGGTTTATGGATGTCCGGGGTGGGAAGATCATAAATTCCGTTTTGTCTAGGTTTAGTTTCAGGAACCTAGCGGACATCCAGGAGGAGATGGCTGATACAGGAGGAGACCTTGTCGATGGTGGTGGTGGATATGTCAGGGGTGTGGAGGTAGATCTCACTGTCATCTGCATACAGATGATAGTTAAAACCCATGGAGGAGATAACCTTGCCAATGGAGGATGTGTATAGGGTGAACAGTAGGGGGCCAAGGACCGAACCTTGGGGGACTCCCACGGAGAGGTGGTTGGGGGTGGATGAGGACTCATTGAAGGCGGTCGTGAAGGAGCGGTTGGAGAGGTAGGATGAAAGCCAGGACAGGGCAAGATCGTGAATGCCCATGGACTGGAGGGACTGGAGGAGTAGGGGATGATCTACTGTGTCAAAAGCTGCTGAAAGGTCAAGAAGGAGGAGAATGGAGTATTCACCTTCAGCTTTAGCTAAGGCAAGGTCATAGACCACTTTGGTGAGAGCAGTTTCGGTTGCGTGGGCAGGCCGAAATCCAGATTGCAGTGGGTCTAGCAGTGAGTTGGCATTGAGGAACTGGGTCAGGCGTTTGTGAACCAGACGCTCAAGGAGTTTTGAGGCAAAGGGGAGGAGGGAGATAGGACGGTAGTTGGAGGGTAGCGAGGGGTCGAGGGAGGGTTTCTTGAGAAGGGGTAGTACAGTGGCCTGCTTGAAGTCTGAGGGGAAGGTGCCTGTGGATAGGGAGAGGTTGAACAGGGTAGTGAGGACTGGGGCCAATTCCGTGAAGTGAGGCTGAAGTAAATCAGAAGGGATGGGGTCAAGGGGGGAAGTAGTGGTATGGGAAGTCTGCAGTAGGTGGATGACTTCCTCGGTGGTAGTAGGAGTGAAGGATGTGAGGGGAGGATAGGGTGAAGGAGGAGCTGGTTGGGAGGGGGTGGGAGGTAAAGATTTGAGATTGGATATTTCCTGGTGGATAGAAACAATTTTGTTGGTGAAGTGGGTGGCTAAATCTGTGGCAGAGAGGGAGGAAACGGAGGGGAGGGGGGGGGGGGGGGGTTAAGCAGGGAGTTGAAAGTGGCAAAGAGACGCCGGGGGTTGGTAGCTTGTGCTCCGATGAGCTCGGTAAAGTATTCTTGCTTCGCATGAGCAAGGGCAGTGTGGAACTGCAGCAGGTTGGTCTTGTACTGTAGGAAATCCTGGTTAAGTCTAGATTTCCTCCATTTCCGTTCAGTGGCGCGTTTCCCTCTGGAGGTTGCGAGTATGGGTAGTGGGCCAGGGCTGAGGGTCAGGGGGTCGGTTGCGGCGAAATATTGGTGGAGCAGCTTTCTCTAGGGCTGATGAGAGTTTGGCGATACTGAGCTGCAGCAAGATTAGGACAGGTTAGGGTGGGGAGAGTGGAGGAGAGGGCATGGAGGGGGTCAGCAAGGACGCTAGGGTTGAGCTTGCGTAGGTCTCGCTGCCATCGACCAGGTGGGCGGGCGGGTAGTTTGGAGGTGCCTTCCGTGAGGAGGTTGAAGGTGAGAAGGTGATGGTCTGAGGGTGGAAAGGGTGCGATGTCAAGGTCTGCAATAGCGGTGGATTTAGTGAATATAAGGTCGAGTGTGAGACGTGCAGTGTGAGTGGGGGCGTTGGTGTGTTGTACTAGTCCAAGTGAGTTGGCAATGGTGAGTAACCGGGTCACAGCGGAGTTCTGGGCTTCATCGATGGGAATATTGAAATCCCCAAGGATGATGGTGGGGAGGTCAGAGGAGAGGATGTGAGGGAGCCAGGAGGCAAGGTCATCGAGAAATTGTGGGGTGGAGCCCGGAGGTTGGTATAAGACCGCAACAATGGCAGGGAGGGGGTAGTAGAGGCGGATGGTGTGGGCCTCGAATGATGTGAATTGTAGGGAGGTAGGTGGGGTGAGGACACGGAAGGTGCAGGATGGGGAGAGGAGCAGACCCACCCCTCCCCCGGTCCTGACGTCTGGTCTGGGGGTGTGACTGAGGTGAAGCCCCCCCCCCATAGGAGAGGGCAGCCTCTGCGGCAGTCAGAGGGGGTGAGCCATGTCTCAGTGAGTGCGAGGATGGTGAGGGATTTGGAGAGGAAGAGGTTGTGGACCTCTGTAAGTTTATTGCGGACGGCTCTGGCATTCCAGAGACCGCAGGGTAGGGGGAGCATGTGTTTGTGGGTGGGATGGATGGAAATAAGGTTGGAGCGAGGATGGGTGTTGAGGTTATTTGTGGACAGAGGGCTGTGAAGTGTATGAAGCAGGTCAGCAGGGGATGCTTGTCTGGCAGCAGGCTGTGGTCCAGGATTGGGTGATATATCACCAGCTGCAAATAGCAGTAATTCTGTCTTGTATGCAAATATCATGCAAGTGATGTGCAGTTTGGACAAATTAAATGCACTGACATTTTTTGCATGCTTTATATGGCAACACATCGCCACTGCATTTATCTCCAATGTAGTGCTGACCCTACTCAATTAGGCCTCTTTCTCACTGGAAGCTGAACTAAGCACTAGCCGGGCAGTTTAGCCTCCCATGTGCTGCCGGGAATGCCTCTGCTGCATTGATATACAGCTGAATTGCAGCATTTGTAGCCCCACGCATGACATTGTTTCATACGTGGTGACATTACACAGCGATAGAAAACCATGACCTGTTGCTCAGGTGTGACTTTATAGGGGAGAGGCCTGTGCCAAGCACTACCAAACACCTAGCAGGTGCATGGGAGCAGCTGACAGACGGTGAATTCAGTGAAAGACTGCTTTGCTGAACGAGTCAGCACCAGGTGTAAAAAGGCATGCAGCAATTTTGGTATGTACTTCTTTTATATGACAAAATAATAACAAACTTGCACGTATGTATGGCCTTTTTCACCAGTTGGGGACCACGTGGTTAAAACTATGCTGAATTTGAAGCTGAGTAAGCTCGATACGGTGTCGTTTTTAGAGACTCTGTAACAAAATGTTCAGCCTTATTTCTTCTATCCTATAAGTTCCTATACCTGTTCTAATGTGGTCTGTCTTACTGCAGCCTTTCCTAGTTGCACAGTGGCTGTATTTTCTCTGATTATAGATTATAATCTAATCTTCTTTCCTCTGACGGCTTTGTCGGGCTTAAGGCTCATACACACATCAGACTATAGTCTTTGGAAAATGAAAGATCACAGACCAATCTTACCACCCTTCATGTAGTATGAGAGCCATACTCTACACAGTCTTTTCTATGGAGCTGAACTCCACATCAGAAAAAAATCTTTGCAAGATGCTGCACACACAGATGCTGTACAGACACAAAAGATCAGTATCTGCAAAAGATCTGTTCCTGCCAAAAATCCATTCCTGCAAATCGCAATGGTAGTCTATGAGATCTGCAGATCATCATACACACTTGATTTAACTGACATTCATCTGCAGATCAAGCAATCATCCGCAGATCTGAAAATCCATCCTGGTGGATCTGATCTGCAGATGAATGTCAGTTAAATCAAGTGTGTATGATGATCTGCAGATCTCATAGACTATCATTGCAATTTGCAGAAATGGATTTTTGGCAGGAACAGATCTTTTGCAGATACTGATCTTTTGTGTCTGTACAGCATCTGTGTGTGCAGCATCTTGCAAAGATTTTTTTCTGATGTGGAGTTCAGCTCCATAGAAAAGACTGTGTAGGTATGGCTCTCATACTACATGGAATGGAGTAAATTTGGTCTGTGATCTTTTTCATTTTCAAAAGACTATGGTCTGATGTGTGTATGAGGCCTTAGGCACTCAGGCAGGGATGTGCTGCTCTACTTGTGATATGATAGAAGCTATACACACCCTCTCCACGACCCTTGCAGGCTCTGTGTGAGTCAGATTGAGCTCCTCTCAGCCTATCACACTCTGGTTAGCAGCCATATCTTGTTTGTAAACACTGCCTAAAACTGGCAATTACAAGCCAGGATCGCAGCAGGGAGTTGCAGAAACAGCACAGAGGGGCCCAGGAGAACATAATGAATAGAATGGTATGCCTTTAATTGTAAGCATTTTAGAGTACAGATTCTCTTTAACACTGCCAGAGACAGCTGAGTTCCGTACCTCGGTCAGGAGCTAATTTCATTGGCTACTGATTACTGTGAACCAATCTGGTCCTTAAAGTGGAATGAAACCCAGCATTTCTTCTTTGATCTAATAGATTATTTACAGCATATTAAATACTGCCACCATTTTTTCTTTTTCTTTTTACTAGAACAGCATTCAAAGGGTTAAACACAAGATTTGGAAGCTCCCTGTCGGGAAAGCTGGACACATCCGTAATGGAGATAATGTTATCTTGTTTACTTAATTGTATCAAGTGAGGAATGTAAACATTTCTCTGACACTACAGACTCTCCTGAACACAGTCAGACAATCAGAAAGCATTTCTGCTTACATTAGAAGATGAATAAAGCAGTTATGAATAAAATGCAAAAGCCGCTCTCAGAGCAAAAAAACTGTACTTTGTAAACTTGTAATTTCTAAATGAATAATAATACTTCTGCACAAAAGCAAATATGATAACCATATGGTATATAAAAAGTAGAAAAACATGTTTTTATCGAATATTATGTCAGGGTTTTATACTGCTTTAAAGGAATCAGCTACCTCCCCCCTCCCCCCCCCCCCCCCCCCACTTACCCAGGGCTTCTTCCAACCCCTGGCAGCCAACATGTCCCACACTGCCTCTCTACTCCCAGCCGCCGGCCCGGGATTCCTACTTGTGCAGAGGCCGACCTAGTCCTTACTGCGTCTGCATGAAACGCTGCTGTTAATCAAAAATTAAAAAAATTAAGTTATTATAGGCAGTTTCAGGTGATTGTTATTGCATGTATGTAGCTTAAAGAGTTACTTTAGCTAGGGATAAAAAAATCAGTTTTACTCACCTTCTACCAGCCCCCTTCAGCCGTCCCGTGCCCTTGCATTCGCTCAAGGCTCCTCCTGTCCCCCGCCGCCAGCTAGTTGTTTTTTCGCTGACAGGCTTACTGGTAGAAGCCCCAGGTGAGTAAAACTGAATTTCTATTGCTTAAGTGTCCCTTTAAGTATATCAAGCCTGAGTAACCCCTGGAACAATCAGAAGTACCCCGAGGTACGCGTACCACACGTTGAGAACCTAGGATTTATACAATGGATTTTTATCTATCTGCCCCCCCTTATATGCCTAGCTTAAGTATCCTTGGCTGGGCCATGAACATGTGACCTCTGGATTTAGAAACACTTTTAGGGGAGGGGGGTTAACTGTTGGCATCTTGGCGGGATTCCTGACTATAATATTCTGCACAATCTGCTTTATTTTCTGCACAGCTGTCTTCAGTACCGGAGGGAGAGATGGCAATGTCATGGTTTGGGATATTCGATGCAGTAAGAAAGGTAATGGTGTTTGGATCTTCTAATTTTTCTTTGTTTCCCAGTCTGTAAGCAGTAGATTGATAAACTATAAAAACTCCTATCCTCAGTTGGTTTAGCTCATTATAACGAAGTGATGAGATGTAACGAATTGCAGCTCTCAGCTAAGGGTGCCTGGGAATTTTCTTTAGACAGCTCACTTGCTCTTTGGGAGCAAACTAACCCATACATTTCAAGTCCACATAAACTGTATAACTGGCTGTTGTACAACAACAATATTATTAGTACAACCTCATTCTTTTACGTTTTTAGTGTTTTTAACTTAGTTTTATCTAAACCTGGGGGGGCCTTCGTGGTAAATATTCACCTTAGGAAAACCTGTGTATCTCTTTACCCCATTGTTTGTACTAGGCAAGAGAAACAGCTTGCACTGTATAAAAGAGGGCAAAATGCAAGTATTCTGAACCAGAGCTAAAACCTGTAGAATAACTCATGTGGTTTTTGTTCCAGATGGTGTCTACAGGCAGGTGAACCAGATCAATGGGGCTCACAATGTTCCTGATAAACAAACACCGCTGAAGATGAAGAGGAAGAAACCCACTGCCAGAGGACTCGCCCCATCTGTGGTAATGTCTAATTCAGCTTTATTGTGCTAAAGTGAACCTGTCAGTCGGGCACTTGTTCTAAGAACATTCGGTCCTAAACTGCCATTAGAGGTGTTTACATGTTTGCCAGATTTTTATTTCTTGCTTCTTATAAGTCAGACTCCGCCATGCGAAGCAAATACCGCTCTCTTTCCTTTTACAGATGCAGTCTGGTGTATTGAAGTCAGGCAGCACATTAGACAAACTTGAGGCTTTCTGTATAACACTGGGCAGAAATGAATGTAATAGCGAGAGAAATGGATACCCCAGGAAAGTCATACTGGGCCAGATTTATCAAATGTCTGAGACCAAGTATTGGTAGGTTTTTAGAAATCCGTGCAGAACTGTCTCAGACATCCTAAGAAATCATTAGATAGTGCAGATTCCTTCTAAAACTGTTGTAAAATAGGAAGAGCTAGGAAGGTGTCTCAGGCAGTGCAGTGTGTGTGAGGGGAATTGCTGTTGCTGAGGTAACCACCACACCTGCTGTATTGAGAGCAGCAGGCTCTGAGGAGAAATTCAGCAGGGGGGGGAGGAGCACATCACAAATCATGCCTAGCCTGCAGTTCTACATATGTAGAACTGCTATCAAGCACTTAATCTGCGACAGTTTAGGGATGGATTTGCACTTCTCTTAACTGTACTGCAGCTCTAGAAATTCATGCTAAATTGCCACTATTTTTTTTTAAAAGGTAAGTTTTTATTATTTTCCTTTCTTGAAAAACATAACAGTACAACACAACACTCAGGTAGGTGAAACATTACCTACCCAAGAAACATTTAGTTACACATAGGCCAAGGCCCCTAGGGGGCAAGAGGGACAGAGGTTGTAAGAGAAAGAAAGGAGAAAAAGAAAATATCCTGATTACATTGATTTGCGGTTTAATACTTGAAGAGAAAGAGAAAAGTTGGAAGGAATTTGAACATTATGTCACATATATCCTTTTATATTGTTACATGTATATGGCTGGTATAAAGAAAGTCGCTTCGCCCTGAAGGGGGTCTGCATTGCATTTGGCATACCTATATGGAGAAATCATAATTCACTGAGATCAAACCGCCATAAATTATGTTTGATTCAAACGTGAGTTCTCAGACATCTACCTGGAGATTCCGGCAGTGCTTGTCACACCATCTGGACCAGATATTGTCAAATTTTTTAAGGCAATTTCTACTTTTATATGTCATCTTACATAGGGGTAACATAGCATTAATTGAGGAGATCCATTCAGCCTTGGAAGGTATTGTTGGTTGATTCCAGTGTTTCAAGATTGTTTTCCTAGCTACATGGCATACTGTAAAAATCATGACTTGTTTATATTTGTTATAGCTGTTTTTATCAAATATTCCCAACATCACCATTTTAGTATCTAATTTAATTGGTAAGTCTAGCACTCCCCTTATAATTTTTTCCACCTGCGCCCAGAACCTTTCCAGTTTTGGGCATGTCCAGAACATGTGTAAATAGGTCCCCACTTGTACTCCACATCTCGTGCAGATATTGGAATGAGCAGTGTTAATTTTATTTAGTCTGCAAGGGGTAAAGTATACTCTGTGAAGATATTTGAGATGTATCAGTCTGTCCCTGGATGAGATCAGGCTCGCAGCTCCCCTACCCACTACTCCTTCCCATTCCTCATCCTCTATTTCACCCACATCATTTACCCATTGTGCCCGGATTTTATCTGTATTGTGGCCCATTTGAACAAGGAGGTCAGCATAAATGGCCGATAAGGGTTTTTCTAGGTTTTCCTGTATGAGCAGGGACTCCAGCGGATCCGACCCCAGCTGCACTCCCTCCCTACCAAACTGTGCTATATATGCGTGTGATAGTTGAAGGTACCTGAAGTACATCTGCCTAGGGATGCCATATGTTTGTCTAAATTCAGTAAAGGGCAATAAGGTGCCTGTTTTAGTAATGTCTTTTAGTACTTTAACTCCATATTGTGCCCATAGGGACGGGTCAGGTATAGACGTGAAGTGTGAAATATGGGGGTTACCCCATAAAGGGGTATATGGGGACCAAGTAAGTGGAGTCGCCAGCTTTTTGTGAAGGTATTGCCATGCCCGAATTGTGGTTTTCATTACTACCGTGACATTTGGAGAAGAGCTTGGGCCTCTAAAGGGAAGATTTAAGAGAGCTTCGTAAGAGCCCATAATTGCAGCTTCAATAACTATCGCTGGATTGAGGTCATTGCGCGAAAACCACCACCTTATTGTAACGAGTACGGCTGCCAGAAAATAGTAGAAAAAATTGGGCATAGATAACCCACCCTCTGAGGCTGGGAGTGTCAATGTTTTTAAGGACATACGTGGCAGTTTATTGGACCATATGAAGGGGATCAAAATTTTATTAATTTCGGTAAAGTATTTTTTGGGGATCCAGACTGGGGAGTTGCGAAATATATACGTAAATTTGGGTAGAAGCATCATTTTGATCGCGTTGACCCTTCCTATTAATGTTAATGGTAACTCCTGCCAAGTATTACATTTTTCTTTAATCTTTTTGATAATGGGAAAGAAATTATTGATTAGGAATAACTTAGTATCTTTATGGATTATTATTCCCAAGTACGTAAATGTGGTTGACCATTGCAGGCCGGATCCACCGGGGTCCCCCCCAGGGGCATTGTTATCTAAGGGGAAAAGGATAGATTTTGTTTTATTTATTTTTAGTCCTGACCATCGGCTAAATTGTTCTATTGTATTAAAGGCTGCTAACAAGGGGCCAGAGTCTGCAAGGTAGAGTAGTATGTCATCTGCATAGAGTGAAATTTTTTCCTCTAATCTCCCCAGTTTTAACCCCTGAAACCTATCAGAATGTCGCAGCATTATAGCTAATGGTTCTATGGCGATAGCAAACAGACTCGGCGAGAGGGGACACCCCTGTCTGGTACCCCTGAAAAGCGAAAAAGGTGGTGAGGTCTTGCCATTGATACGCAGCCTGGCAGAGGGTTCCTTATATAGTAATTGTACCATTTTTATAAAGTTGCTTCCCATGCCAAACTTGCCCATCACCTTCCAGAGGTATCCCCACTCTACCGAATCGAACGCCTTTTCATTATCCAGTGCAGCCAAGACCCTATCCCCTGCGTTATCATGATTAGCGACCAGGTTCGTATGCAGCCGTCTAAGGTTAATGTCGGTGCCTTTTCCAGGCATAAATCCTGTTTGGTCTTGGTGGATTATGGTAAGAATGCATTTATTGAGCCGGTTAGAGAGAGCTTTTGCTATTATTTTTGCATCAACATTAATAAGCGATATGGGCCTATAGGAGGCGCACATAGTAGGGTCTTTACCGGGTTTCAATATTAGTGTGATTAATGCTTCCGACCACGAAGCAGGTGGTGTACCAGTGTTGAGTGCTGATCTCTGGGCCGCTAGCAGTTTAGGAGCCAAAACAAGGTGGTAATGCTTATAGTACTCAGACGGATATCCATCCAGGCCAGGAGTTTTCCCACATTGCATTTCTGAAATAGCGTCAGTGATCTCATCCAGGGAGAGAGGTGCATCTAGAGCTTTAATTTGTTCTTCAGTGAGGGTAGGGAAGGTAATATGATTAAGGAATTCATCTAATTGTAAAGAGGAATAGTCCACTCTAGAGGTATATAGCTGTGTATAATATTTAATAAAAGTATGCTCTATAGTGTGTTGGTCCTCGTGTAAATAGCCGTCCTCGGACCTGATCCCGGGAATTGCGGTGTTGGACCTGGTGTCCCTTAGGAGCCAGGCCAGGAGTTTATCGTTTTTATCCCCTTTAGCGAATATGGTTTGGGATTTAGCGAGTAGGGCGCGTTTACAGCAGTCAACTCTAAGTAATTCCACTCTATTAAGAGATGCCTGCCAGTCCTTATAGGTCTGAGCAGTGTTAGTAACAGTATAAGTATTTTCGGCTTGAGTGGCCTGTTGTTCAGCTGTCTGTAAAAGAATATTAGCTTGTTTCCTAGCATTAGTGATTTCAGCTATATAGCACCCCCGTATGCATGCTTTTTTAGCATCCCAGACCACGTCCGAGGAGGCTGATGTTTCATTTTCTATCCAGTAGTTTTGTAGTGCCTTGGTGACAGCAGCATCGACTGTTGGCTCCATAATCCAAAACCTGGATAACCTCCAGGATCTGGATGTCAGAACCTCTTTAATATTTAAAGTAAGTAGTGTTGGGGCATGGTCGGATATCCCGCTGGGCAAAATGTCTACCTTACTTATCATGGGTAGTATATCATTAGATGTGTATATAAGATCTATGCGGGATAGAGTTCTATGCGTAGCGGATGAAATAGTATACTAACTCCTCTGGAATGAGTAGAATACGTGGAGTGATAATAACTGCCTACCCATGGCTTTTTTAGCGCCATAATAGTTCTTCCAATTAGGTGGGTTTCTTGGAATATGCATATATGAGGGTGATATTTTTTGAGAAAGTCAAAGACCAGAGATCGTTTGAATTTGGAGTTGAGACCCCTAACGTTCCACGAAATACAGGTCAAACTGGACGGCCTGTCAGCTTGCTGGGCGGTTGCCATTATAGACATAAGAAATATAAATACATGTATATAGCATCATTCCGTGACATAAGAGCCCAAGGGAGGGCTGCAGCAAAGGAAGAAGAGTAAAGAAAGACAACATTCCTATCCCCTTAGAACCTAGAGACCCCCTGACCTACGACCCCTTAATCCAACACCCACCCTGCTACGTCTACTAACTTGTATTGTAGCTTAGACCCTAAACTTCCCCACCTTCCCTCAGCTATCCGCCAAGAGGAAGGGTACTAACTATTAAACTAGTGTGCAAAAGGATTGCACACTTGTGGACGGGAGCGGTCTGATGGGCTGGAGAGGTCCACTGCCCAGCAGCACCCAGCTATTGCTAGGAGGTATGAAACTTAATATCTCCCCTCCCCTCTTCCCCCTTTACTGAGTGGATCAGTGATGATTGTGGTATACTGATTCTTGTCTAGACATTGGCATCATAGTTATGTAAAATTCTCTTCATGAATATGCTGGTAAAAGGGTATAGAATATACTATTTCCTGGAAGACAGCAGTGCTTGCCATAGGGTCTCTGAGATCCAACAATATATATATTTGAATATAGGGTATATCTCAGAAGGCCTAGTGATTTGACGAAGCACCAAGATTACTCCCTCCGCCCAGCAGTATCATGCATCCAAAAATGGTGCCTAATGGCAGAGAGTATTATAGGGCAAAGTGCCCAAGGATTCTGCATATTCATGTGTTAGACTATCCCTATAATCTGGACAAGTAGATCAATTTACATTTCTCCCACCTATAATAGTACTAGTATAGTAGCTGTGTTACAAGCGCTGATCTATTCCACTATTCCAATCGCTCTTTTGTTTCTATTGCAGCCCCATAGCTAATGACAGCCATTATGCGTAAAATAGAACCGAGTTATGAACAGCCACTATTGTAGTGCCTATCACTATCCACCATAGGGGCAATAACATTTAAACCATTCCTGAACATTTTAACATAAAATAATAGGCATATAATCACGCACTGAAATTGCTGTGGTAATACATCCGTGTCTCCAACAAGGCAACTGCTAAGTCTTCATTTATGATGTTACATCTCCATCTATTGGTGAAATCGTGGCAATGTATACTAGGCAAAGTGAGTAAATTGCCACTATTACCTAGGATTTAAGAAGGTTCTTATTATCATGCAGAACTGTTCTCCCTGCTGGTTAGAACAGATTAAGAAGAAAAAACTGTCGGTAATGCGTTAAGTCTCCCCCACTGACCACACAAATTAATGTACACCTGACGTGAGAGGGATATGGCGACTGCCTTGTCTGTTTCCTTTTAAACTATACCAGTTGCCTGGGAGCCCTGCTGAATTTGGGCGGCAGTAGAGTGTCTAATTCACACCTGAAACAAGCATGCAGCTAATCATTCAGAAACACCTGATCTGCATGCTTGTTCTGCGTCTATCGCTAAATGCACTAGAGGCAGAGGATCAGCAGGACAGCCAGGTAATGTGCATTGTTTAAAATGAAACCTTATGGCAGCCTCCATATCCCTTTCAGTGTGTGCTTTAAAGCAGAACTAAATTCACCACAGATTACTTGGTTTGTAATCTTTGTAGCATTAAATACTGTATGCTAATACACACCATTGAAACCACTGGCAGCTGCAGGAAACTAAATTATCCTTTTTATTGGAACATTTCAAGTTGAGGGATAATAATAATAATATTAATAATCCGAACATTTGTATAGCAGTTTTCTCCTGTTGGACTCAAAGCGCTCAAGAGCTGCAGCCACTGGGACGCGCTCAAGACGCCACCCTGTAGTGTTGGGGAGTCTTGCCTTAAACTCCTTACAGAATAGGTACTGACCCTAGCCAGGATTTGAACCCTGGTCTCCCGTGTCAAAGGCAGAGCCCTTAACCAGTACACTATCCAGCATATATTAGACAACAAATGAACAGGAAGCCAGAAAAATATAGTGAGTCTTGGATTTGAACGTGTTTGGTAAGAGCAAGGTAAGGGTAACTTGTGACTAGATAGCTGGGTCAGATCTCTAAAATGGCAGATCTTGTGTGGTGTTTCTGGTATGCTGCGGTTCGCAACTACCAAAAGTGGTAGAAGGAAGGACAATGTGAACCAGTAACAGGGTCATCATGGATGTCCACAGCACAGGTTTATGCGAGGAGCAGTACCACTGTCGTCCTTTCTGGTGTTTTGTCTGAGGGAGGCAGGAGACATGAGGAAGGCCTCTGGACAGGAAAGTGCAAATGGGGAAAATCTGTGTGCACAGCTATTACTTCACACTCAGCAATCCTCTATGGTCTGTGATGACTCTGGTCCATTCATAAATTGCCTATCACATGCTGTAGCTGCTACATTTGGTCCATTTCCAAGTGGCTTTAAAAGTTGCATGACCTCAAATGATTTTCTTCTGTGTTTGGTCACAGACTTTGCCACTTAACAGCAGATACCTCCAATCTAAGCATTGCTTGCGGTAAATGATTCTCTCCGGGCTTGAGGAGACTGTGCCCTGGGTTTGCTGTAGATTGATGTCTTCTCTCTCTGCTGTCTTCTAGGACTCCCACCAGAGTGTGACTGTGGTGATCTTCCAGGATGACAACCTCATCATTTCAGCAGGAGCTGTGGATGGGTAAGCTGTTGCAGGCCAAAGTCGGGTGTAACAAGTGCTGTGGAATCGGAGTCGAGGAGTCGGAGCAATTTTAGGTACCTGGAGTCAGTCGGTGGCTTCATAAACTGAGGAGTCTGAGTCGGATGATTTTTGTACCAAATCCACAGCCGTGGGTGTAATGGACGCTTGGGGGGGGGGGGGGGGCGCACCCTGTCCTGGGGTGCAGAGTTTCATATTGTACTACGTTCTGGTAACGAGACAGGTTCTCTCCAGTGTTACCACAGTGCAAGCCCTATCACTTAGCAGCTTAGTGACGGGGCCCGTAAGGTGATAAGCTTACACTGAAGAGGAAGTGAAGAGTACCTGTCCTGCTGGAACAAGGTACTGTATGAAGCTTCACTGCCGGGAAGGGGTATTGTACACACATAACCATGAAGGGGGGTGGTTGCTGAATTGTGCCAAGTGGCCCAGGATAGTTAAGTTCGGCAAAAGTCTTATTATCCTCTCCTGAGGTTGAATTATCACCGTGCCTTGTCCCTGTCTGTGGTATGGATGGCTCCTCTAACCTTAATTTAGAAGGACTCCACTTAACATTCCAGAATGTTTTTGTGATGTGGGCAAGGTTGTGGGTGGAGTGAGTGTCCTATTGACCTCTCGGGTCACTGGTAAAAGTTCCAGTATGGTGGAAACCAGGAAAATGTTGTTTTTTACTATCGCCCTTGAAGCAAGGAGATCAGTGGAAATGTTAGTGACTCTGGCGCCCTGTGCTTGTATCAACCACTTGATCCATATATACAGGATTTTAACAGGTGTCTGTAATGAGAGCAATATGGAGGCTGCAGCCGTTGTTTCTCTAAGAACTATGCCAGTTGTCTCGCTGGACAATCCAAAAGATCAGCGGGACGAGTTACACAGCCACAAGAATCTGAAACCCTTCCTCTCTATAGCAACAAAATGCTTCGCTAGCCTGCAGGATAGCAACACAGCTGTACGGAACTCCGCCCCAAACTGTAGCCCGTGAGATTCCTGATCGCCAGGGGCAACTGAAATCGTGCATGTGTACACACCTTAACAAATGTCTTACTTGAGCAAGAACCACTTGTCTCTCTAATTATTCTGGGTCCCTGATTAAAAAGTATAAAAAGGACGCGATCAGCACAATAATCAGGGAAGTAGCATTAAAAAAAATAAATTACAGCCTCCATACCCATCTCGGATCATCAGATTCCCCTAATTAATCCTGCTAACGTTACAGAACTGCAGAAGGGTCATAAACAATCTAGGAAGGGGGAGTTATATGCTGAAGGCCATTACAGTATAACATTAACATTTCTGGTTAGCCGGTGACCTGTGGGCCCATATGCAATTAACTGAGTTATCTCCTAGATTTATCTTCTCTTTAAAGTAATTGTTCAGCATTTTACAAATGAAAAAGTACTATCAAAATTTAGAGTATTTTCTTGCTTGCGGGTGGCTTTGAAGCAGAACTGAAGAATCCTAAATAAAATTAGTTTCATTTACCTGGGGCTTCTGCCAGCCCCCTGCAGCCGCTCTGTGCCCACAAAGTTACCAAACGATCCTCCGTTCCCCCACCGCAGCTTAATTTCACTTCTTGCAGGCGGTGTCCTCTGCGCCTGTGCGGCCCTGGCTGTGCACATCATTGTTCACGCTCCCGTCGCCGGGACATACTGCGCAGGTGCAGTAGATTCTTGTACTGCGCCTGCGCAGGACGCTCCTGACCACGGGAACGCATACGAGGATACGCGTGGCCAAGGCACAGTGGACGTCAACTTAGAAGTCGGCTTCCACTATGAAGAAAAGGGAGCGGTGACGGGGTAACAAAGGATTGTTTGGACACTTTGTGGGCACAGGGCAGCTGCTGGGGTCTGGCAGAAGCCCCAGGTAAGTGAAACTTGTAATTTTTGTGAAAATATCACCTAGGAGAAAGCTTGGGGAGAAAAAGTGAATTGCATATGGTCCCTGATCTCTTCAGGTTACTTATGTGAGTATTGTTTGAGTGCTTCTACAGGCTCATCGGTTGAGAATTGTTCTTCTCCTCTGTTTTAGTGTTATCAAGGTTTGGGATTTAAGAAAGAATTACACGGCTTACCGACAGGATCCGACCCCAGCCAGAAGCTTCCCATACCCCGGGAACAGTGCGCGGAAACTCGGTATGTGTTCACCGTACTCTGTCCACACACAGGGTTAGGTCCTGAGTTTCTGGTGCAGGAGATGTCCTGGCTTGTTTGTGACAACTCTACCTCAGCAGCATGTTATATGCAGGGAAATAAACTCTGCTTCCCTAAAGCCTAGGTTCCCAACGTGTGGTATACCCAGGGGGTACTTCTAATGGTTCCGGGGGTACTCGGGCTTGATATACTTAACCGAGAATAACAAACATAGAGTTTTGGAAAATAACTCTTACTTAAACACCGAATTAGTATTTGAGCTAATTTAAAGTAATAGTAAATGCTTTGAAATTGTTAAGGGCCAAGTATCATGTACTACGATTAAATATATATTTGTCAAGGGGTACTTGTGATGTTTAGTATGCTAGGGGGTACTTGGTGAGCACAGGGTTTTACAAGGGGTACATACCAGTGAAAGGTTGAGAAACACTGCTCTAAAGTTTCTGCAGGTCCTTGAAACTTTATTGATTTCACATAACAAACTTTATTAGAAAAGAGTGGAGAAACGCATATCTCGGAACAAACACTTTTGCCAGGATGAGACCTAAAAATCCATTGTCTACTATATAGCATAGAGCAGTGGTCCTCAAACTAAGTCCCGCGGGCCGAATGCGGCCCCCTGAGGCTTTTTCACCGGCCCCATACTCTCAAAATCTATTACTTATAGATGCGTTCCGCTGCACCTTTTAAATATCTGCAACCCACATAAAGAAGAGCAGTGCTGGCACCACCCATCCACATGGGGCCAATTGGACTGCAGGTTGTCACCTGGGTATGCTGCACTGTCTGCACCAAAGATGTTCTTCGGGCACCACTTGAATGGCTACTTTTCCTCCGGAGGAGATTTCCTCTGTGTTGCAGGGCATACTATCTGCATATGCTGTGTTGGGGGGCATACTAACGGATTTGGTTAAATGGGAGGCATAAGGGCTGCATATGTTAACAGCTAATAGTTTACACTACCTAGGCTTAAAGTGAACCTTAAGTCAACGATAAAAAATGAGATTTACTCACCTGGGGCTTCCCTCAGCCCCCAGCAGCCGATCGGTGCCCTCGCCGCCCCGCTCTGACGCTCCAGGACCCACCGGTGAACACTTCCGGTTTGGCCGTCACCGGCCGACAGGCATGGGAACGCGAGTGATTCTTCGCGTTCCCAGCCTGTATATCGCCCCCTATGCTGCTATTGCGGCATAGTGCTTTTCTGAGCCCTTTGTGATTGATTAGCGCTTTTTAAAAAGCGATCCCATTCACTCTCATTAAAATCGCTGTAAAAATCGCAGCAATTTTTTTGCGTGCGCGATCGTGAAATCGCAGCGATTTTTACTGCGATTTTAATTAAAAATGGGAGTGATTTTTCAAAAGCACTAATCAATCCACAAAGCGCTCAGAAAAGCACTTCTAGTGTGAATGGGTCCTAAGTGTGCTTGGAGTCCAACTTTTATTGAACCTTGTTAGTTTGGGGGGGGATATTACATCAGAACTCTAAAGACTGGTACACACTGAGTTGTGATTGGCCAATCACTGACCGATTTTACTACCTCCATGTAGTATGAAGGTTTACCTATAAAATCTGCTCAAAATATTCAATATCTTTTGACTCTCATACTACATGCAGGTGGTAAAATTGATCAGTAATTGGCCACTCATAATTGAAAGTGTACCAGACTTTAGTTGCTTTTTTTCATTACATTTGGCTTTTACTGGTGTTCATCACTTATATTGTTTTTCTTTTAGGGTATTCCAGTCTGGCTCTGGACGCCACCGGCAGCAGCCTGTTTGCCAGCTGCACAGATGACAACATTTATATGTTTAATGTCACCGGATTAAAGACTGACCCAGGTAAGAATATATCTCTATAATCTCTAGCTATCTATCTATCTCTACCCTTAACCAATAACTGCCTCTAATTTCTCAAGCAGTTATTGTTCCTTTGCTTTTGTGTGCTGCTTTTGTTTTGTTTTTTTGTAAAGTACTGTAAGCCCCTTTAGGCATCGTTCACACTATACGTGTTGAAATGCTTATAGCAGTGATGGCTAACCTTGGTACTCCAGCTGTGGTGGAACTACAAGTCCCATGAGGCATTGCAATACTCTGACTGCTCTAAGCATAACTTGGGGAGGCAGAGGCATGATGGGATTTGTAGTTTTGTCACAGCTGGAGTGCCAAGGTTAGCCATCACTGGCTTATAGTGTGTGATATGCTGGAACATCAGAAGTATATAGACTGCATTGTCTAACGTACTCACTATTGTGCTGCACAGCAGCGTGTTAACGTGGACCTGAACTCTTGCACTGGACAGCAGGAAAACACAGAGAAATGCACCTTGTATGTATTTAGAGAGTTTAGCCTATCTAATTCCCCCTCTCCTGTGACTAATCACAAGTGGTAATTTGATCTCTCCCGTGTCACCGGACTGCCATGGCAGATAAGTTAATTTGAAAGCCAGGCCTTACTAAAAAAAAAAAAAACTATGGTAAACCTACATTTGCCTGTGTACAGAAGGTGCTTACAATTAAGCTTTATGTAAGTAAGAAGATGCTAGAAATTTCCTACAGTGCCCAGAGGCAAAGCAATTGGCCAAAAGTTCTGCTGCTGCCAGTATCTTGGCATGGATATTCCTAAGGCAGCCTGACAGCCAAACCCACACAAAGGATTGTTTATGCTGTCAAATGTCCTTTACTTTTTTAACCTATTTGGGACCAGACAGTTCTTGTAATTTAAAGCGGACCAGTACTCAGAATTTCTCTCTGCTCTAAAAAATAATCATCATAATAACCTTTAAAGAAAAACATTTCTTTGTTACAGCTGATATAAATCTGCAGTGTCTACTTCCTGCTTTCATGGAAGCAGACATAGGATTAACGTCCTGTGTTTACAAATAATCTGCTGACACAACTGAGAGATCAAATTACAGTTATGATTAGTGACAGATGAGGGGGAATTAGATGGGCTAAACTCTCTAAATATACACAGGGTGCATTTCTCTGTTTTCCATCTGTCCTGTACAAGAGTTCAGGTCCACTTTAAGGGGGAACTGTAACCAAGGATGGGCAGCACGGTGGCGTAGTGGTTAGCGCTCTCGCCTTGCAGCCTGCGTCTCTGGTTCGAATCCCAGCCAGGTCAACATCTGCAAGGAGTTTGTATGTTCTCCCATGTCTGTCTGGGTTTCCTCTGGGCACTCCGGTTTCCTCCCACATCCCAAAAACATACAGATAAGTTACTTGGCTTCCCCCAGACTACAACACATACACTACATGATACAGGGAGTGCAGGATTATTAGGCAAATGAGTATTTTGACCACATCCTCTTCTTTATGCATGTTGTCTTACTCCAAGCTGTATAGGCTCGAAAGCCTACTACCAATTAAGCATAATAGGTGATGTGCATCTCTGTAATGAGAAGGGGTGTGGCCTAATGACATCAACACCCTATATCAGGTTTGCATATTTATTAGGCAACTTCCTTTTTTTTTTGGCAAAATGGGTCAAAAGAAGGACTTGACAGGCTCAGAAAAGTTAAAAATAGTGAGATATCTTGCAGAGGGATGCAGCACTCTTAAAATTGCAAAGCTTCTGAAGCGTGATCATCGAACAATCAAGCGTTTCATTCAAAATAGTCAACAGGGTCGCAAGAAGCGTGTGGAAAAACCAAGGCGCAAAATAACTGCCCATGAACTGAGAAGTCAAACGTGCAGCTGCCAAGATGCCACTTGCCACCGGTTTGGCCATATTTCAGAGCTGCAACATCACTGGAGTGCCCAAAAGCACAAGGTGTGCAATACTCAGAGACCTGGCCAAGGTAAGAAAGGCTGAAAGACGACCACCACTGAACAAGACACGCAAGCTGAAATGTCAAGACTGGGCCAAGAAATATCTCAAGACTGATTTTTCTAAGGTTTTATGGACTGATGAAATTAGTGAGTCTTGATGGGCCAGATGGATGGGCCCGTGGCTGGATTGGTAAAGGGCAGAGAGCTCCAGTCCGACTCAGACGCCAGCAAGGTGGAGGTGGAGTACTGGTTTGGGCTGTGGGGCCTTTTCGGGTTGAGGATGGAGTCAAGCTCAACTCCCAGTCCTACTGCCGGTTTCTGGAAGACACCACCTTCAAGCAGTGGTACAGGAAGAAGTCTGCATCCTTCAAGAAAAACATGATTTTCCCAGAACGTCTCAGGACAGCAACCCTGAGATATGTCTCCTTCCACATTCACTGGACAGGAACTAGATTAAACAATTTGCATAATTAGATAGGCAGGGCATACACACACATTATATATATATATATATATATATATATATATATATATATATATATATATATATATATATATATATATATATATATATATATATATATATATATATATATATATATATATATATATATATATAGTCATTTCCTTACCCCCTCAGTTGTTTTCCTGTCCAGCAGGATGCTAGATGTAGGGGGTAAGGCTTGGCCACCCATGTGAGTCCACAGGAGCCGCGGCTTGTGTGATTCCCCTTTGTCGGCGCTGGCTAGTTGCTCAGCGCGGGATCATGCTGTGCGCACTGGCCTCTCCCCTTGTGCTATGTTCGGAGGACAAGCGGTGTCTGAATCCGGAAACTGCCCGCCCTAGGGTCACGTGACAGGCGCCTCAGGTGACCGGAAGTCGGAAATCCGGAAGCAGGAAGTTCCTGGCCCGGCGTGCGTTCCAGCGGCCATTGCAGCATGGGAATCAGCGTCGGCTGACACACCAGTCTCAGCTGCAGGAGATTGCCGGGAGGAACGCTAAGGGGATTACCACAGGAGGTAGGAATCAGCATTAGGTTACGGTAATGCACAATGGGTGGGCTTAAGCAATTATGTTAAACAGCTATTTAAGCTGATGTCCTAGTCTCACTATGAGTTTGACTATGGAGGCTGCCGATGGATCTTCCTCCCAGGGCTCTGTGGAGACAAGTTCCGTACCCTCTCTGGTATGTAACATTTGAGGTGATTGTTTACATATCCTTAAGAGAGTTATTAGGCTTGGCTGAGCTAATGGCTGGTATTTGTTTTTATTTCAGCCTAAAATGGAAAGACCAGTTTCTAAGTCTGAATCCAAATCCGGATCAAGACAAGACAAAACTGATAAAGCTGATAAGCCTGACAAGCCTGATAAACTTGATAAACCTGATAAAGCGGACAAGACTGCATCACATGCTGGTTCTAGAACAACGCATAAATCAGGGAAAAGATGTGCTATATGTGGAAATTATATGTCATCTACCTCAAAAGTATTATGCCAAGATTGTACTAAAAAGGTGGTTAAAGGGAACCAGAGAGGATTCAATATACATACCTGGGGCTTCCTCCAGCCCCATACGCACGGATCGCTCCCACGCCGCCGTCCTCCGCTGCCTGGATCCGCCGCCACCGGGTCCCGTCATTGCCGCGAGTCGGCAAGTCGGCCGGCGGACACGGCCAATTCTCCGCATTACAGGGTGCTCTCTCTCCATACAGATACGCATGTGGCTGCTTACTGCGCTGCCGCATGCGTACATGTATGGAGGGAGCCCCTGTGATGCGGACAATTGGCCGCGTCCGCCGGAAGTGACGGGCCCGGTACCGGCGGATCCAGGAAGCTGAGGACGGCGGCGTGGGAGCGATTCAGGCTTATGGAGCTGGAAGAAGCCCCAGGTATGTATAAAATCATTTTCTTTTTTCAACCCCCCTTCCTCTCTGGTTCCCTTTAATGAGGAAACCCCCACTATGTTAAAGGAATTGAAAGGATGGATTAGATCTGAAATTTCTTCCGCTGTACAGACTATCAGGGCCCCAGAAGCGGCAGTATCGAATGTACAAATGTCTTCAGTGCCGGTAGCAGTCTCTGCGGTTCCAGCAGAGTCAGAGATCCCAGGGCCTTCAGGTTCAGTTCCTTTGGAGGGCCCCACTTTAAAAAGGAAGAGGAGAGATGCAGATTCTGAAGATTCAGAAATGTCAGAAGGGGAATTGGATATTTCATCTCTGGAAGAGATACCCTCAGAGACTGAAAAATCTGCTGATAAAACTATAAAGAATCAAAAGTTTGCTTTTTCCACAGACTTTATGAAGGAATTATTAGCAGCTATGCTTGAAGCCATGGGTATTACTAGAGAGCCAAAGACCCTATCTCCTTTAGACCAGATGTATGAAACTTTGTCAGAACCCCAAGTGACTTTCATTCCAGTACATAGTAGCCTTAAGGGAATTATTAGGAGTGAGTGGGATAACCCGGATAGGAGGGCTTTCTGGCCTAAATCACTAAACAAAAGATATCCTTATAGTCCTGAAGACCAGAAGTTTTGGGGCTCTGCACCCAAGCTAGACCCATCTCTCTCTAAAGTATCCAGAAAATCAGATCTTCAATTCGAAGATTTTGGTTGTTTAAAGGACCCAATCGATAAAAAGATGGACAATATTTTGCGAAGAGCATGGGAAGCAGCATCTTTAAATTTCAAACCCTCTATTGCATCCACAGCGGTAGCAAGATCATTAAAAATTTGGTTAGTAGAGGTCCAGTCTCAGATAGCCTCAGGGGTATCTAGGGAGGAAATTTTGAATTTTTTCCCCAAAATTTTGCATGCAACAAATTACCTATCAGATGCTGCTGATGATTCAGTTAGGCTCACAGCAAGAACCACAGCCCTGGTTAATTCTGCCAGAAGAGGAATCTGGGTGAAAACATGGCAGGGAGATATTTCCTCTAAGTCAAAATTGTGTAGTATTCCATGTGAAGGAGGCTTGTTATTTGGAACCAAATTAGAGGAAACACTTGAGAGGTCTGCTGATAAAAAGAAGAATTTCCCATACAAAAGAAAGATTTTCCGCCCTAACCGGTCCTTTCGTGTTTCAGGAAAGAGCGAACAGGAAAACAAAGGGAACCAGAGAAGAAGATGGATTCCCAACAAGTCCCAGCGTTCCAAACCCAATGCTCCATATACCTCGGCAGGTCAACCAACAAAACAATGACGCCAGGGTTCCAGTGGGGGGCAGACTAGCTCATTTTTTCGAACATTGGCAGTTAAAATTCAAAAGCAAGTGGCTACTGGACATTATTCTCCAGGGATACAGAATAGAGTTCATAACCCCACCTCCATCTCAATTCTGGGTGACCCCTTCCCCAAGAGCTCCAGTTCAGGCTCATACCCTCCAGTCAGAGATAAACTTGCTATTGGAGAAAAGAGTCATACGGAGAGTCCCAAGATGCCAGGAAAAACTGGGGTTTTATTCCCCAGTCTTTCTAATAAGGAAACCTCAAGGGAGTTACAGGTTCATCTTAAACCTAAAAAAGCTAAACACCGCAGTAAGATACAGAAAGTTTCGGATGGACAACATCCGCTCAGTATTAAATCTACTACAAGAGAGCTGCTATCTGACATCATTGGATCTGAAAGATGCGTATCTGCATGTGCCGATTCATCTGCACTCACAGCAGTTCCTGAGATTTGCAGTGGTGTTACAAGGAGAGGTAAGACACTTTCAGTTTGTCGCCCTTCCCTTTGGGTTATCATCGGCTCCATGGCTATTCACAAAAATCATGGCAGAACTCTTAGCAGAACTTAGACTTCAGTCTGTTCAAGTGATATCTTACCTAGATGATTTACTTATATGGGGACCTTCTGTTGAATCGGTGGGGTCCCAGACTCAGTCCACGATAGACTTCCTTCAGTCACTGGGGTGGTTAATTAATTGGGAAAAATCATCTTTTCAGCCTCTCCAAAAGATGGAATTTTTGGGGTTTGAAATATGTACCACTAATAAGAGACTGTTTCTACCTGATAAAAAATTTTTCTCTGTTGTTAAAATCTGTTTTCTCCTTTCAGAATCTGAAAACCATATCCCTGAGGAAAGCGATGGCCTTGTTGGGCACAATAACCTCATCTTTCCCTGCAGTACAGTGGGGTCAATTACACTCCAGAAGTCTTCAGAGTTGGATCCTGTCGAAATGGGACAAGCGTCTCTCCTCTCTGGACAAGAGAGTTATAATTCCTTGGAGTGTCAAGCAGTCACTACTGTGGTGGATGGAGCCACAACATCTGATAACAGGGAATCTTTGGGAGTTTCCAACCCAGTGCATCATAACGACAGACGCGAGCTCTTGGGGATGGGGAGCGCACCTGAACTCTCTGACAGCTCAGGGAAAATGGTCAAGCCATATCAGCAGCAGGTCTTCAAACAGCAGAGAGCTGCAAGCAGTTTGGGAGGCCATACTGGCATTCAAAGTACATATATCAGAAAACCATGTGACGATACGTACAGACAACAGTACAGTGGTGGCGTACATAAATCACCAGGGAGGTACAAGAAGCAGGTCGCTGCAACAGCAGGCGTCAAGGATTCTGCATTGGGCAGAACGCAATCTCAAATCCATAAGAGCAGTTCACCTAAAGGGAACACTAAATTGCCTCGCAGATTACCTGAGCAGATTCAATCTGTCCCAAGACGAGTGGAGTCTCAACGACCAGGTGTTTCGCCAGTTAACAGAATACTGGAAGATTCCTCAGGTGGACTTATTCGCCAGAAGGAACAATGCGAAATGCCGGAGGTTTTGCTCCCTTTGTCCCCAAGACGAGCCGTGGATAGTAGATGCCTTCTCGATCAGCTGGAGCCATCACAGAATGTACATTTTTCCGCCTCTACATTTCATTTCCAGAGTACTGAACAAAATCTATCGAGACCAGGCGGAAGCAATCTTGATTGTCCCGTATTGGCCAAAAAGACCATGGTTTGCTCTGCTACAAGGATTAGCTTCGGATCATCTGATCCTTCCAGATCAAGAGGACCTGTTAACTCAGGGACCGGCGGTGCATCCCAATCTGAGCCTTCTTCATCTTTCAGCATGGAGCCTGAATGGCAAATACTGAAAAGTAAGGGTTTTTCGAATAAATTATCGGAAACACTGTTACAAAGTAGGAAGAAGGTGACGCGCCAAATATACTCTAAAGCCTGGAGGGTATACAGCAATTGGTGTGAGGTGAATTCTAGAGACACTGGTCATTCCAATTCAGTTTTAGAATTTCTTCAACAGGGTTTCCAAAAAGGTCTAAGTAGTAGTACATTGAAAGTACAAGTTTCAGCATTGACAGTCTTTCTTGACAGAAAGTTGGCAGAAGAAGAAGATGTCATCAGATTCTTCAAGGCACTTAAGAGAATTAGACCAACGATTCATAACAGAGTACCGTCTTGGGATCTGAACACTGTTCTGCAAGGGTTATGTGAGCCACCCTTTGAACCACTGGCGGATAGTTCTGATAAACTTTTAACTTTCAAGACGGCCTTTCTTCTAGCAATAACATCAGCCAGAAGAGTGGGGGAATTACAGGCACTGTCAATTCTGGAACCATATTGTGTTATAAGCGACGACAGAATTACACTTCGTCTAGATACCTCTTTCCTACCCAAGGTGGTTTCGAAATTCCACAGGTCTCAAGAAATTTTCCTGCCTTCCTTTTGTAATAACCCTTCCAATCAGAAAGAACAGAAGTTACATTGCCTAGATGTCAAGAGATGTCTTCTGGAGTATCTTCATCGTACTAAGTCCTGGAGGATTTCCAATGCATTACTAGTGTTATTCGCCGGAAAATTCAGGGGTAAACAGGCCTCAAAATCAACCATAGCCAGATGGATCAAACAGGCTATATCTCTGTCTTATGCTCAACAAGGCAAACAGCTGCCTTCGACTGTCAGAGCTCATTCTACCAGAGCAGTATCAACTTCCTGGGCAGAGAGGGCAGGAGCATCAGTTGAGCAAATTTGCAAGGCAGCCACCTGGTCAAGTCAGAACACCTTTGTGAGACATTATAGGCTAGATGTATTGTCTAGTGCCAACTTAACGTTCGGCAGGAAAGTGTTGCAGGCTGTAATCCCTCCCTAAATATTATTCTTGTTTATCATCTCAGGGTTGCTGTCCTGAGACGTTCTGGGAAAGCCCAAAATTACTTACGGTAATTTCTTTTCCAGAAGTCGGAAGGACAGCACCCTTACTTCCCACCGCTATTTCTATTAAAAGTTATTGGAAGCATCATTATGTGCGGAGTCTTTTTTATTAACTGAGGGGGTAAGGAAATGACTATATATATATATATATATATATATATATATATATATATATATATATATATATATATATGTATGTGTATGTATGCCCTGCCTATCTAATTTTGCAAATTGTTTAATCTAGTTCCTGTCCAGTGAATGTGGAAGGAGACATATCTCAGGGTTGCTGTCCTTCCGACTTCTGGAAAAGAAATTACCGTAAGTAATTTTGGGCTTTCATGCAGGACAATGCTCCATCACACGCGTCCAAGTACTCCACAACGTGGCTGTCAAAAAAGGGTATAAAAGAAGAAAAACTAATGACATGGCCTCCTTGTTCACCTGATCTGAACACCATTGAGAACCTGTGGTCCATCATAAAATGTGAGATTTACAAGGAGGGAAAACAGTACACCTCTCTGAACAGTGTCTGGGAGGCTGTGTTTGCTGCTGCACGTTATGTTGGGGAACAGATCAAAACACTGACAGAATCCATGGATGGCAGGCTTTTGAGTGTCCTTGCAAAGAAAGGTGGCTATATTGGTCACTGATTTGTTTTTGTTTTGTTTTTGAATGTCAGAAATGTATATTTGTGAATGTTTAGATGTTATATTGGTTTCACTGGTAAAAATAAATAATTGAAATGGGTATATATTTGTTTTTTGTTAAGTTGCCTAATAATTATGCACAGTAATAGTCACCTGCACACACAGATATCCCCCTAAAATAGCTAAAACTAAAAACAAAATAAAAACTACTTTCAAAAATATTCAGCTTTGATATTAATTCTTTTTTGAGTTCATTGAGAACATGGTTGTTCAATAATAAAATTATTCCTCAAAAATACAACTTGCCTAATAATTCTGCACTCCCTGTACATAGACATATGACTATAGTAGGGACTAGATTGTGAGCTCCTCTGAGGGACTAGTGACTAGCCTATATACTCTGTATAGCGCTGCGGAAGATGTCGGCGCTATATAAATACTAAATAATAATAATAATTGAACTTCATTCCAATCAGTAGCTGATACCCCCTTTCTCACGAGAAATCTTTACCTTTTCTCAAACTGATCATCAGAGGGCTCTGTATGTCTGATATTGTGGTGAAACCCCTCCCACTGTGTGATGTCAGCGCCTAGGTACCAACATCACACTGTGGGAGCCTTGTTGCATTGTGGGAAATAACAGCTGTTTCCAACTGCCAAAAAAGCAGCATCTCCTTTCACAGACCTCACCTGCTAGCAGTAAAGATGTCGCCATGAGATTTTCTCCTACTGCTCCTCCGCAGTACATTCCTGGCGACATTGGCAAGGATGTGCACTGGCCATCCACTAGCCAATCAAATAAAAACAAAACTTAGCCGCGGCGGGGGGACCGGAGGGTTGTGCGGAGATGGCACAGGGCGGCTGCAGGGGGCTGGTAGATGCCCCAGGTAAGTGAATCTTTTTGGGTTTAGGTTTCCTTTAATGCCATTTATTGATTGATGTGATTTGCAAAGTGCTTCTGAGAATGTATTCTCTGCATATAAAAGAATTGCTTTGTGATTCTCAGCACTTGCCAGCAGGTGGCGACCTTTCCCCCTCTGATAGACATGTGAGAAGTTAGCAGTCGGTGTATGTCCTCTTTCTCTGTAGATTTGAGGTCAGAGTGGTGATTGGGGTTTGAGAGGGATTCGCAGCTCTGTGCAGTAGAGTGGTGAACGCAGTGGAAGATTTATGACATCACAGGAATTCCTTTTCTCCGGAGAGGGTGCCCTGGTTACCGGCTTATTTTTAGCCAGCCTGCTCCCTCACAACTAATTTCACAGCCGTCCTTCAGCGGCTTTTTAAGTTGGCGTAAACACAAGAAGTCTAATGCTCCAGTTACCATAACGGCGGAACCCATTTACTCAAACATTCGCCGCGATCTGCGAGGCGCATCTGACATTGAGCATCAGATTTATGGCTGCACCCTGAGCAGGCGACCGCGCCACATGATCCGTTATGTGCTTTGTTAAATAAGGCCTGAAATGTTACTCAGCTGATAGGAGTACCGGATTATGTCCCCTGTGAGCACCTGCACAGCAGCTGCAGCTTTCTGAGGGAGGAGCAAGCCTAGGGAGGAAGGAGCAATCCTAGGCATGCATTGCAGGAGGGAGGAGTCTTGTTAGCTGCATTGTCATGGCAATTACAGTAGTGGACAGGTGAGGACTCTTAAGCTTGCAGGGATTATTACAGGAGTGGCTGAAGTCCGCGGTTGAGGGGGTAGATTGTTTTGGGTAATGAAATTCTGTTGTCTCTCTAGTCAATATTTAAAAAAAATGTATGTAGAAAATATATTGGCCTTAAAGGGGAACTGAAGAGAGAGGTGTATGGAGGCTGTCCTGTTTATTTCCTTTTAGACAATACCAGTTGCCTGGCAGCCCTGCTGATCCTCTGCCTCTAATACTATTAGCTATAGCCCCTGAACAAGCATGCAGCAGATCAGGTGTTTCAGTGGTTCAGACTTATAAGTCTGATCTGACAAAACTAGCTGCATGCTTGTTTCTGGTTTTAATCAGATACTAGTGCAGAGAAATAGACCAGCAGGGCCGCCAGGTAACTGGTATTGATTAAAAGGAAATAAACATGACCGCCTCCACATACCTCTTGCTTCAGTTGTCCTTTAACTTAGGAATTTTTTAGAGCACTAAGGTTAGCCAAACAATACCACGAAAAAAGTGTGTGTGTGTACACTTGTTCTCCTGACAAAGTAGTCACGTGTGGCGCGTTCCCACGCCTCCCTCCACCTGACTGTATCGCTGCTCTACCTCACAACGCTGGTCCGATGTAGTATTGTTGCCATTTTAGTTCCTTTCTGTCATGCCTGTCACATTTAATTTAGATCCATGTACTATGTTATTCATTGATCTCACTATGAGCATATACTTTGGCATCTCAGTACTTTACTTGGCTCCACACTCCCTTCTCTATGTGCAATAGCACTCATTTACTACCCAGCACTAGTCACTTTTATCCCAGACCCGGGTCTTCATCCTATATTTGTGGCTCCTACACGGAGCTCCAGATTATGTAGTACAGCAGCGCAGGTCACTTATTTATGTGAGGTGAGGCGTGTTATTGTTTGACATTATCAGGTGTCTCATTAAAGAGACACTGAAGCGAAAAAAAAATGATATAGTGAATTGGTTGTGTACTATGAATAATTTCTAGAAGATTAGCAGCAAAGAAAATATTCTCATACTTTTATTTTCAGGTATATAGTGTTTTTTCTAACATTGCATCATTCAAAATGATTCTTTCAGAGCAGTCTGTGAACTAATGACCTCTCCTCTGGCAGAGGAAAAGTAAATAGTCCAGGAACAGTTGAGATAATAAGTCAGATAACAGCCCTCTCCACACTAACTTAGTCGGAGAGCTTAATGGCTTGTTTGCATAGAGATAACTGGAGTTTCTCAACTCTTCCTGTACTGGAAACAATTACACTGATGTATCTGATCTTAATGTTTTATTTCTTAGCTGTGCTACACATACAAATCATAATATCATCATTTTTTTTCGCTTCAGTGTCTCTAAGTTTCCCTTGATGGGTTTTTAAGTGATTTGAAGAGTTTCTTCTGTGGTTCAATAAAGATTTTTGTACATTTTCCATGGTTGTGCAGTGTATATGTACAGGTTGCTTTCCTCAATTTGCACATGACTTGTTTTTCCTGTACTTGCACGCCTTTATATCTCGGAGTGCAGATGTTTCTCTTCAAGTATATTGTACACGCCATACAGAGCCCCCAGATGATCCGTTTGAGAAAAGGAAAATTAGGATTAGGTTCAGTTCTTAGTTACGCTCTCTCTTTAAAGGACACATCCGAGTTCTATGGAAAAAAAAAAATCCACTTACCTGAGGCTTCCTCCAGCCCCTGCCAGCCGTCCTGTGCCCTCGCCGCAGCTCCGCTCACCACCGATGGCCTGGGATCCCCTCCGGTGCAGGATGTCCACTGCGGCTCTGTCGCAGTGACATCATCCAGACTGTACTGCCCAGGCGCAGTAGTTCTGTGCTGTACAGTCCGGATGACGTCAGTGCGACTCGGTGAGCCGCAAGCGGGAGCGCAGGTGAAGCTGACCTCTTCATCGGAGGGTACTGGGAGCCACCGGAGCTTCGGCGAGGGCACAGGACATGCAGGGGGCTGGAGGAAGCCCCCCCAGGTAAGTGGATTTTTTTTATTTTTAAAGTGCTCAGACCTTCCCTTTTTAAGCTCTAATAATGCATGAAAGTGGTAAGATAGTACAATCTGTATTATATGGTCTGATTTACACTTGCCGCACAGACCACACCCATGTGTTGTGCACTTGTTCCTCTGGGGGGGGGGGGGGGGGTGAGGCAGCGAGGCAGCAGAAATACTAACCCTACGTTTTCCACCCTTTGCAGTGTCTGTCTTCAGTGGCCACCAGAACTCCTCTTTCTACATAAAGTCCAGCCTGAGTCCAGATGGCCAGTTCCTTCTGAGCGGCTCTAGTGACCACAGCGCCTACATCTGGCAGGTCAGTGTAATGTTCTGCTGTAATGGGTATCATTGAATTGGTGACATGTCCTGAAATTGCTGGAGTGCAGTTTAGGCATTGCTGGTCTCGTATGGTAATGTAGGAGGGGAGGAGAGAGAAAGTGAATATGAGAGCCCATGGCTGTCTGTATGTTGCCTGTACTGCATACAGACAATTCTAAAGCGCACATTTAAAATGGCTGCAGCTACATTTTGTCGCAGGGTGAAGCCAAAAGACTGCTCCCCCCTGCGGCAGGCAAACTCTTGGGTGGTGTTAATGCTATTCCCCCTCCGTGTTGTTGCAGCTCGGAGAAATGCATAATTCATGTACCAGCTATTGCTGGCGTCCCAATTAGTCACTGAAGTCAGTGCAGTCCCGTGCGCGCTTCCTGACGCTCTTCCGTGGCTGGGAGCCTTAAACGCAGAATGCTCCCGGCGATTGGGGGCGCACATAGCCGGGCCGTACATGTGCAGTAGGCCCCGATCTGCAGTGTCTACTTCCTGCTTTCATGGAAGCAGACATATTGTTAACCCCTTGCCTACCTGCGGTTTCTTGCTCCTTAAAGGGACACTTAAGCCAAATTAAAAAAATGAGTTTTACTCACCTGGGGCTTCTACCAGCCCCCTAAAGCTGTCCGGTGCCCACGTAGCCTCGCTCGACGCTCCTGGCCCCGCCGGCAGCCACTTCCGGTTTCGGCGACAGGAGCCGACAGGCCGGGAACACGAGTGATTCTTCGCGTTCCTGGCCACAATAGCGCCCTCTATGCTGTTATATGATATATGCTATAACAGCATAGAGGGCGCTATTATGGCCAGGAACGTGAAAAATCGCTCGCGTTCCAGGCCTGTGGGTATGGTAATGTGGGCCTGTGGGCTCCTGTCGCTGACACCAGAAGTGGCTGCCGGCGGGGCCAGGAGCATCGGAGCAAGTCTACGTGGGCACCGGACAGCTTCAGGGGGCTGGTAGAAGCCCCAGGTAAGTAAAACTCTTTTTTTTTTTTTTTTTTTTTTTTTTTTTTTTTTTATTATTTGGCTTAAAGAGACTCTGTAACAAAAATTGCATCCTGTTTTTTATCATCCTACAAGTTCCAAAAGCTATTCTAATATGTCCTGGCTTACTGCAGCACGTTCTATCACCATCTCTGTAATAAATCAACTTCTCTCTCTCTTGTCAGACTTGTCAGCCTGTGTCTGGAAGGCTGCCAAGTTCTTCAGTGTTGTGGTTCTGTGATGCATCTCCCCCCTCCAGGCCCCTCTCTGCACACTGCCTGTGTGTTATTTAGATTAGTGTAGCTTCTCTCTGCTCTATTATCTTTTACAAGCTGGATAAATCCTCCTCTGAGCTGGCTGGGCTTTCACATACTGAGGAATTATACAGGCAGAGCTGTCTGCACTCTGCAGGAAGAAACAGCCTGACACTTCAGTGGAGAAGAGCTGCAGAGGGAAAGAAACACACTAATGATCTCTTGAGATTCAAAAGGAAGGGTGTATACAGCCTGCTTGTGTATGAATGTATTTTCTATGTGTGGACATACTGTACATCAACCTACTTCCTGTTTTGGTGGCCATTTTGTTTGTTTATAAACAAACTTTTTAAAACTGTTTTTAACCACTTTTAATGCGGTGGGGAGCGGCGAAATTGTGTCAGAGGGTAATAGATGTCCCCTAACGCACTGGTATGTTTACTTTTGTGCGGTTTTAACAGTACAGATTCTCTTTAAGTAAAGGTTTGCACACGGATTAATCTGTTTATGTACATTGTCGCACTGATCCCAGCGCTTCAGCCTGCTTCTTGAGATGTGGGGACCTGTCAGCAGTTGGAAGGCCGCCGTGTGCAGGTTATCTCCTCTCCACACAATGTACATTGATCTGACACTGTAACTCCATCCGGCACGCACGTGTAGCAACCGATCTGTTTGTCTTGTCAAACAAGGGCTTAATTCTTCAGCTGAGTCTGAGGATCGATGCGGGACCTGAGACACCTGAGACTCCGGGAGAGGCTCTATTGATGTTACATGAGACAGTTGCTAGAGAGCAGTCCCTTCCCATAATGCAGTCTGGCATGGTTACACCATAACAGGAGAGCCACACATCCGAGTGTCAGCCAGAGTGTCGCCTCCTTGGTTAATCCGGAGTGCATGCAGCGTGAACAGTCCTACGTCGATCTGAGGATCAGTATTTGTGTATAATGAAAACAATTTCTGATATCTGATTTTAGTCTGGCCATGTGACATGCGATACTGGCCTGTTGGGGAGTTTATGATAATTCAGCTTTAAAGGACAACTGAGGTGACATGATAGACATGTGTATGTATTTGTACAGTGCCTAGCACACGAATAACTGAGCTGTGTTCTCTTTATTTATTTATTTTTCTTAGCCTGAAAAAGTTAAAAATCAGGTATGCAAGTGACATTTTCTGCCCGGGTCGGGACTGGGTCAGACTAATAGCATAACCCTCACTGATAAGTAATTACAGCCATAAACTTTTGAGGGCGGGAAAAAGATAAAGGGTCTATAATTCATAGATTTGAGCACTGGCATACTTCAATGCAGGTGTCATTGAGCACAGAAAATGAAACCGTAAAAACTTAACTAGATTTAAAGGGAACCTTAACTGAGAGGGATATGGATGTTTCCTTTGAAACAATACCAGTTGCCTAGCAGCCCTGCTGATCCCTTTGGCTGCAGTAGTGGCTGAATCACACCTGAAACAAGCATGCAGCTAATCCAGTCTGACTTCAGTCAGAGCACCTGATCTGCATGTCTGTTGATGAGCTGTGTGTATTCTAGACACAGGATCAGCAGGAGAGTCAGGCAACTGGTATTATTTTACAAGGAAAAATCCATCTGCTTCTCCGTTTTTAGGTTCCCTTTAAATGTAAAATAAAACTGTCAGATATCTAAGTCATTTTTAGGCGGAGGATAGGTCTTTGTCCCAGTTTATTTTCACCTCGGATGTCCTTTAAGTGAGCAACGGTGGTTACCCACAATGCAGAACTACTGAATATGCAATATGATCACAAATCCCTTCTGTTTTAAAATGGATCCGAGATAAACTTTTACTCATTGCATAATTGTGTTCCTTTCATATAGTTTATAGGGCATTCCTCAAGCCAAATACTTTGTTTTGTTGTAATACTGTAATTCCCTATAAACTAAACAAGCCTCACCCACAACTTATACAGTGCCTTGGCACTTTCAGACTCGTGTTGAAAGGGCTTATGGGAGCTCATTCTGGGCAGGAGGAGGAGGAGGTTACTAGCCAAAAATT
The DNA here is from genome assembly GCF_040937935.1 of Hyperolius riggenbachi. Classification (NCBI taxonomy): domain Eukaryota; kingdom Metazoa; phylum Chordata; class Amphibia; order Anura; family Hyperoliidae; genus Hyperolius; species Hyperolius riggenbachi. The sequence goes on from NC_090649.1 coordinate 475,049,592, forward strand.
TCAGAGGAGGAGAGGTGAGTGAAGTTTTCACAGGCTGAGGGCTGGAGGTGCAGAGCAGCTTGCCTGTGTGTAATGCAGGGCTGTGGAGTCGGAGTCGTGGAGTCGGAGTCGTGGAGTCGGGCAATTTTGGGTGCCTGGAGTCGGGAAAAAATGCACCGACTCCGACTCCTAATGAATTTGTAACTGTAATTAAAATAGAAAATATGATAAAATGTTCTTTCTCAGATAATAGTCATTAAAAATAATGTATATATACAGTAATAGCTGTGCTTAGTCCTCAAAAATGAAATAAACCAATCAAAATTAGTTACTTGTGCTGCTTCAATAAAGCAGTCCCCGTATTTTTAAGGTCAGATATACATATTTGATTGTGACTGTATATATGATGTGTACACAGGAATCTCTTATATATACTAAATAACATCTATGCTGTAAGAATAAAGCCTGATGTGTAGCTGTGTCACTAATAGAGATGGTCAACGAGATGGAAATTATTCTGCATTGATGCTGATTTATGCAAATGTATGCACTCCCTTTGCTGATGAAATCAAATAATTTGATAGGTTGTTAAAATTTGGTTTGGTGACTACAAATTAAAGGGTAACTGAGACGGATGAAAAGTAAAGTTTTATACATACCTGGGGCTTCCTCCAGCCCCCTTCAGGCTAATCAGTCCCTCGCTGTCCTCCACCACCCGGATCTTCTGCTAGGAGTCCTGGTAATTCAGCCAGTCAGCGCTTTCCGGCCGCATGCCGCTCCCACAGCCAAGAACATTCTGCACCTGCGCAATAGTGCTGCACAGGTTTAGTATGCTCCTGGCGGCGGAGTGTGTGCATGCGCACTACGCCTGACTGGCTCAAGTACCTGGACTCATAGCAGAAGATGCAGGTGGTGGAGGAGGACAACGAGGGACTGATTATCCTGGAGGCGGCTGGAGGAAGCCCCAGGTATGTATAAAACTTTAATTTCATCTGTCTCAGGTTTACTTTGTTACACAGTAGTACTATACTCTACATATGCACTCCCCACAGAGCTGCAGGGAATCCACTGAGAATGCTGTGCACATTGAACACAGAGGTGTTGTCTGTTTACAATCTCCTCATTCCCCTGCAGAGTGCCTGCACATCATTCTTACATGTACCCACACTTACATTGCCTAGGGCCTGATAGATGTTCTTTGTTCCGGTTTGTATCTTTTACAAGTACTCGTACCAAGGACTAGTTTTAGTCTAAAGGGAATAAATATAGTAGTCTCCATATCCTTCTCACTTCAGCTGTCTTGTAAAATTCCTAAGCGTTGGCAGTTAAGAGACGAATTTCATGTTACATACTTTTAATCAACAAAATTGTAATATGCAAATTAGAGGAGTCGGAGTCGGTGGAATCCTAAACTGAGGAGTCTGAGTCGGTGGATTTTTCGACCGACTCCACAGCCCTGGTGTAATGTGACAAACAGAACATGGCTGCCATCATTGTATCACAGGAATAAATAATTATAAACTGTTGAAGCTAAACTTACGTAAGATAGGTAGATAGGTAGATAGATAGGTTACATGTTATAGTTTTTCATTTCGGATCCGCTTTAAAGGAGTTATCAGGCACTCACTGGTGCTCTCGTCCCCCTCCGTCAGCCAGTTTAGTTTTTGCCGGCTTTGGGGTCGGCGGGCCGCATTGCGTACATTTTTACGCATTCCCGCTGGTGCAGGAACATTAACACATAAATTTTACGCATTAGTGGTTCAATGTGTAAATTTTTACGTGTTGAACCACTAACGCGTAAAAACGTATGTTAATGTTCCTGCAACAAAACACATTGCCGCCTCATCTACACGTGTAGAATGAGGCTTTAGTCTCCTATACTTCCCTAGTGGTTCTGGGTCACCCCGATCTGCTTGGGTATATTGTTGGCCTGTTTCTGTGTTCAGACATGACCTTTTAACATAACAATGTGGAGATTTACAGGGCGGATCTGATATACTAGTAGTTGAGTTACCTCATGTATAATGCAGCTCCACTGAGCCAGTCACTCTGAGAAGGCCTCAGGCCTACCTGCATACTGAATTGTATGTTGAACAATGTGTGTGAGATGGTGTAGAGATCTGTCTGTATGGTGCAGGGAGGTTTCCTGTTAGCACTTGCGGTTAGCTGCGAGGTATCTGAGCTGCTTTGATATTGCAGCTGGGCGCAGTTATCAGGGTCGGGATCTTCCTGTTGGTGTCAGTCTTCCTGCAGCAAGCTAGGCTGTCACTGAGCCGCCACCTATGGGTAAATGGCTTACTCGTTGTTTCTCTAGGCCATGCTTTAACGGCTTGCTAATGGCTCAGTTCAGCTATTTACACTATTATTCTCTTCCTCGATGCAAATCAGTCAGCTGAATCTGGAAATTACACAACAGAGCTGCAAGCAGAAAAACACCTGAACATCACAAAGTAATTTACAATATTGGGGCTGTTCACTTGCTGAAAACTGCTTATGGTTGTCCTTGTAAAACCTAACTGCAGTAGAAATAAGAAACGCACACAAAATAGCTTTTTATGTGCTTTAAAATGGGTTTAGACTTTGTGGGATAATTAAAGTGGACCTGGACTGTTGCACAGGACAGATGGAAAACAGAGAAATGCACCCTGTATGTATTTAGAGAGTTGAGCTAGCCTGTCTAATTCCCCCTCATCTGTGACAAGTTGTAATTTGGTCCATCATGAACCAATGAGAATTCTCCCTGTTGCTGAGGACTCTGATTGGTCTTTGGCAGCTCCGTGGAGCTATGACAAATGCTCCTGACAGCAGGGAATAGTAAAGAGGTTATTACTCTGTGTGGGAGCTGGTGGGTGATTACTGAAATGTATGTTTGGTTTTTTCAGGTGTCTAATCCACAAGCTCCACCTGTGATTCTCCAGGGACACAGTCAGGAAGTCACCTCTGTCACTTGGTGTCCCTCAGACTTCACTAAGGTAGGTGACTCTGCATGTCTAGGCATTATGATCAGAGGTGAATCTTGGAATAGCAGGCATGGCACGTGCCTTGGCTGCCCCATTCCCATAGCTGGGGGGATATTCCTGGAGCCCAACTAAACCCAGAACTGAAGAAGCCAAAGTCTCCAAGTAACCCTGTATAGTAAATTTTGAAACTGAAGTCTTTACATTCAGAATCCTGTTTTATTTCTGCTTGCCTGCAGCTGTGCACCTTCCCATACTAGCTGAAAATCTCTCCTGCCTGGCTAGTTTCCACAGATTGACATCTTATTTGCGCACCACATATTTCCTGTCAAACTGCAAGACCCCATGTGGTTCTGTTATGCAGAAAAGGTGAGAAACTTAGTGGGACATCGATCATTGGTCCTGCTTTGAGTGTCACATGGTCACACCTAACTGACCTGCCCACCAGCTAAATCTAGAGAGTAGGGTGAGAAAGCTGCACTGCAGTGGCAAGTACATTTGGCACACTAACACTTTCCAATACTATGTTGAATATGTCCGACTTGAAAATGGCTTCAGCTATGTGGTGCTGTTACCAGATAAAATCCAGCACAGTGTCAGTCACTTAAAGTCAAAATGTTAGACTAAGTCCAACACTTTGATCTGCACTGCCCCCCCCCCCCTCCACCACGTAATGTAAATATTAGGTGGGCTCATTTGGTCTTGTAGGAGCACTGCTGTTAGCTCAAAGTCCAACAATTTGATCCACCTTAGCACTATGCTGCTCCACATAATAGAGGAATGGAGGCATTTAGGGGGGTGGAGCTACAACATGTGAGCTGGCCCCACCCCTGCTACTGATGCCAGATCCTTTTACTTCTAGTGTTAAGGGGTAAAGACCCCACTGACACCCTGCAGCACCCCGATCACCCTCATCCCCACCACAAAGCGGGGGGGGGGGGGGGATGTGGGTGATTGGGGAAAATGGATTGTAAAGGGTTACACTTATATTCTGTTCATTAGTTGGGCATCTATCGTCGTCCTTCTTTGAGTGTCACATGGTCACACCTGATTGCCCCGCCCACCAGCTAAATCTAGAGTGTAGAGGAGGCAAGCTGCACTGCAATGGCAAGCATGTTTGATGTGGCTATATAGTGCTGGGTTCGAATCTCAGCTCTTCTTACTGTTCAGTAAGCTTACACCTATTTAGTGAGGAGATCTTGGGCAAGACTGCCTGATACTGCCTATAGTGTGCCCCTAGTGGCTGCAGCTCTGGCGCTTTGAGTCAGCCAGGAGAAAAGCGCAATATAAATGTTTTCTTTTCTTCATTATTTTACCCCTGTATACTTTTTGTAGTGTCTTCTCTTGATGACTGTTTGGATATTGATATTGCCTTTTTCTGTTGTGAGTTTAGTTTGCACACCCCTTACCATTGTCACGCTGTTGTGTAGATTGCCACCTGCTCTGATGACAATAATGTGAGGATCTGGAGGCTGCAGAGAGGCTGTAAGGAGAACGAAGAGGACAGACTGAACTACGTTGGTTGGGCAAATCCCAAGAAAAGCGACTGTTCCGTTACAGGCAAGTTACCCAGAACGCGTCACTCCTGCCGCACCCATCAGTCTTGCTTTGTGGGCGGAGGAATCTTGTAAAGGGGTGTACACACCTGTGACGAATGACGCCCCTTGGGAACTGATGATGCTGACAGATGTAATGTTTTCTTGCTAATGGCGGGGGAGGGGGGGAGACGCACAGGAGGTGAAGGGACCACAGAGCGGCACGTGTGTGATGTCACGCAGCAGGCTGGGGAAAGCAGAAGTGTAGCTGGTGTTTTCAGCACCCGGGGATAGACAGTTTTTGTGCCCCCTTCTGGACAAAATGGGTGTGGACATGCATCAGAATGTGATCAAAGTCATGGGTGGAGTCAAATGTATAAAAGCAGGGCCAATCTAGCACATTTACCTACCTGAACAGGGGTTCAGGCAGGTAAATGTGCTAGTTGGCCCTGCTTTTTCTGCTTCTGCTAATACTTCTGCACTCCTGCAGAGGGAGGGAGAGAAGCAGGGGCGCTTCGGGCAGTCAAAGAACCGCCTCTGACGTGGGGGTGCAGTAGCCCTACTGAGCGGCCCTCACAGTGCTGCACCCGGCGACATGCCCCACCACTAGTTACGCCCCTGGGGGAGTGGCATGCACAGTTAAGTTGGCTGTCGCTCTGTCAAGTTGATCGCTTGTGGGGTGGCAGTCATGGGCTACTGTACACATGCCTGGCTATCAGCTGAGGCATATTTTTTTATCGGCCACCTTAGCCAACTGTGTCCTTAGCTTACAGGGTTGGCCTCATTATGATAGTGCGGTGGAATGCATTCGAAGTTCTATGATCCGTAATGAAGATACAGCAGATTGCCTCTAGTAATGATCTGTCCTAATGTTCTCTGCCGATCTCCTCTTTACTGCACTGCAGTAAAACCCTGCCCATCTTGTACTAACAACCATTGAGTCATTTCAGCAGGGTGAGCTGTAAACTAATCACATTTTTTTAATTGTGGAGATATAACTTTTTTTTTTTGGGAGGTTTTATAACGGAGTACCTACAGTAAAAATGATACCGAACTGGAGGTTAAGGGTTAAATACTTACATGATCAGCCATCCAGGCAGTTTGCTCCACCCCCTCGGAATTGCATCAGTGACTATCTCATTTCGGGGACTTCACTGGAGCCGGCAGAGTGGAAGGGACCGCACACTGGAGGAAGTCCCAGGTAAGTATAAATCCATGTGTTTCCTCCTGACACTTTTTTACAACAGTTGAACCTCCTAGGAGTAGCTTTTTTTTTTTTTCTTTTTTGTCACCTTTATGTACATTACCATGTAATCTGTTTCTTCTCCAAATTTAACCCATTCTCGGCCACCTAACATGGATAGGTGTCGGGAAGGTGTCAGCCCCAGGACTATCTAACGCCAAAAGGCATCAGGTCCTGGGGTGGGGTTTTACAGGGGATCGTGCGTGCCGATGCTCTGTCATCAGTCTACCAGCGGCGATCGCTGCTAGCAGACTGTTAGATGGCGAAACCACCGTCTATTTACATTGTACAGCGCTGCGATCTACTTCACTTTAGAATCCCTTTAATGCACCCTAGTAGCCTGCTTATCATAGTGCTGTTCTCTAAAATAGTAATTAGTTGGGCCTTCCACCTGGTAGGCAGTTTGCCAGCTTGTTTGCTTCTTCATGGAGACACTGTAGCTGTAATACTGCTGAACTACTAATGTTCTTTCAAGCCATTTGGGAATCAGAGTTAAACTGTTTGTTCTCCCAGTAGAGACGAGCCGGTTGGTGCCTACAGACAATTGCTGTTGGGCGTGTGAGTACCAGCCAGCTGGGGAAAGCTATTTCGGATGTAGGTCACTCCCATGTGAACTGCAGGGAGTAATTATATGCAAGAGCATTGCCTCTACTTAATGTAAACTGCCTTCCCCATGGGGCTCAAGTTAGTCACTTCCACAGTTCTATTTGTGTAATCCCTTCCGCATTTTATAAATGATTCTTTTATTCAGCAGGCTCAAGAATTTGTACTCCTGCTAAATCGATCCCGGCACCAAGCCGACACGTCATGTCTTCGCCTGTTCAAGCCCCCTGCGCCCCAAGCTATACCGGGGACCTCCCAATGTCCTCCTGCACGCCAACTTCACCTTTCCTGAGAATACCAAAGGTGGAGACTCCAAAGAGGCAGAAGGCCGGTCTCTCCACCTCTTCTCCCAAACCGATGTCCACTTCTAAGGTGTCCATCAAAGACTGGGTCACTCGTACTCCAAAGTCACAATCAGCCAGTCCAGTGGCTGAGATGAAGACCCCATCACCTCGGAAAGCCTTCACGCCGGTGGAACAGTACCTCTCAACTACTAGCTCCAGGACATCACCCGTGATTGAGAAGAAGGCCAAAAGGCGTCTGGATACCAGCACCAATAAGGAAGAACATGAGTGTTTTGGTGACTGTGACTGTGTTACGGAGTTGGAGCCAGGACTGAAAAAGGCCAGGGTTGACTTGTGCTACTTGGAGGAATGCGTTGACGTCAGGTGTTTAAGTCTGGCTGATCTCGGCAAAGACCGTGAGAAGGTGTCCGCTCCCGAACCCAACGTGGAGACGCCTGAAAAACGGTTACCTGTGGGGTCACCTTGTCATTCGAGAGCTGTGCAGAACAACAAAGAGAACAGCTCTCCCGACAAGAACTGGTTGTCTGCATTGGGGCACAAACTGAAATCTGACAAATCGACAACCCCAAATAAAGTGACCAGTAGCCCATCTTCAAGGGGTGGGAGTGGCAAGAAGGTCTCAGTGAGGAATATAACCAGCTCACCCATACCTGTAAGTACTGGTTCTTCTATCTTCATGTTCTATGGCCTCACTGGTGCTTTGGACAAAAAAGGGATCCATTTCACCAGGGAGGGTTGTACCAAAATATGCAATACATTTAATTCTAAGCCCAGTTTCAGGTAATGCGGTTTACTTTTTTCCTGTTTGTTTTTTTCATGAAAAAGACTCGTGGTCAGCAGAAAGAGGGCGTGGCTTCAGCTGGGAGAGCCCGTCCCCACTGACTGCGCATGTAACTAAAGGGGGGAGTGTATCAGACTGATAGGGGAAAGGGGAAAAGTTTACAATGTTAGTTTACTATTGGTATAGGCACAGTAATAACTTACACATACACTAGTGTTGAGATGCTTGTATCCTAAGAAGGTAGTTAGATAAGGCAGGTATATTGGATGTTTGAGCAGAGACTATTTAAGTTATCTTAACCACACTTCCTTTCCTTATAAACAATACCAGTTGCCTGGCTGGCCTGCTGATCCTCTGCCTCTAATGCTTTTATCCATAGACCCTGAACAAGCATGCAGATTAGATGTTTCTGACACAAAATCTGACAAAGATTAGCTGCATGCTTTTTCAGGTGTGTGATTCAGACACTACTGCAGTCAGAGATCAGCAGGGGTGCAGGGCAACTGGTATTGTTTAAAAAGCAGCCACCATATCCCCTTCATGTCAGGTGTTTTTTAAAGAGGTACTGTAGTGAAATAATGTAATGAAGAAGATTGCTTATTTGCTTTACAATATTCATTTATAGATTTAGTCAGTGTTTTGGCATTGTCAAATCTTTCCTCTCCCTGATTTACTGTTGGATATTTATCACAGGTGGTGACGACTTTAGCCCTGTCAGGTGCAGCTCTGTGGAATGTTTGGGTTTGGTTACTGAGTTTTAAAGCCAGCAGAATATATTGCTAGTCTCCCAGAGTGCTTGGGGAGGGGGAAGAATTCCACATACCTAATCACCCTAGGTAAAAAATCACTGGGAGGGCGTAGCTGCAAACCGATATACAGCAATAATATATACTGTGTTTTTGGACTATAAGGCTACATACACACTTGAGGTAAAAGTCTTTGGAAAATGAAAGATCACAGACCAATTTTACCCCCTTCCATGTAGTATGAGAGCCATACCTACACAGTCTATTCTATGGAGCTGCACTCCCCATCAGATAAAATCTTTGCAAGATGCTGCACACACAGATGCTGTACACATGCAACAGATCAGCATCTGCAAAAGATCTGTTTCTGCAAAATATCCGTTCCTGCAAAATGCATTCATAGTCTATGATATCTGCAGATCATCATACACACCTTTGTATAACAGACAATCATCTGCAGATCAGATCCACCAGGATGGAACTTCAGATCTGCAGGTGCTTGGCAGTCCCATTGATGATTGTCAGATCTGTAGATGAATGTCTGTTAAACAAGGTGTGTATGATGATCTGCAGATATCATAGACTATGAATGCATTTTGCAGGAACGGATCTTTTTCAGAAACTGATCTTTTGCAAATACAGATCTGTTGAATGTCTACAGCATCTTTGTGTACAGGATCTTGCAAAGATTTTTGTCTGATGGGGCATGCCGCTCAATAGAATTGACTGTAGGTATGGCTCTCATACTACATGGAAGGGGGTAAAATTGGTCTGTGATCTTGCCTTTTCCAAAGACTTTTATCTCAAGTGTGTATGTAGCCTTAGACTCACACTTTCTCCCCCAAAGTGAGGAAAAAAGTCACTGCATCTTATAGTCCAAATGCAGGGAGTTCCTGACTTGTGAATGCCGGCCAATAGGAACCTCCAACCTGCCACAATGTCGGGGACTCCCTGTACTGTGCATATGCAGGGGGACAAACTAAGGGCACGGGGAAACAAAGGGGCATAGAGTAGGACACCAGGGGGACAGAGGACGACACCAGGGGGACAGAGGACGACACCAGGGGGACAGAGGAGGACACAGGGAGACACGAGGTACAAGGGGGACATGAGGTACAAAGGTGTTATAATCCACAAGATGCCCCTTCACCATGGATGCACCAGGTTTAGTGTATATATATTTTTTTCCCCTGGCTTTTGTCATCTAAACCTTATGATCCGAAAAATACAGTAGATCTAGGAAGTTTTTCTAATTAACTAGGATCATTTATGTAAAAGTTGGTGTCCTAAATAATTTACTGCATTCTACTGTCACTACAGTGCCTCTTTAAATACACAAGCATTTGGGAGAAAAAAAGAGATGTTTGTAGAATACAATTGCATATTTTTTCTGTATGTTCTTCTAGCATAGGGGCACAGGTAGCAGTCATGTGCCCACACATCACCCAGCACATGCAGCAGGAGCTGGCGTGGGATCAGTCATCCTATGCCCCACCTACCTGGTCATATACACTTGTGGGTGGGCTCTGGGCAGGGTCGTGGCTTTACTAGATGTCACGTTTTACTGCATGTCACCTGATCCAAGTTTACGAAACAAGATCCCCATTGTTGTAAATGGCTACCTGGCCCAATCCTCCACACAGGTGCCGATGTGACCCGTTTGTGAGGAAGGCAGGAGCTCCTGGCTGCAGAGGGCTCTGCAGAGCAGCGTGACTGAGGCAATATCACTGATGGGTACTGGTTCACAGCCAGCAGAGCCCGTGGGAATTGATGCATCGTGTTAGCCTGTCTTGTGCTGTGCCCACACAGTGGCATGACAGTGCTTGTCAGATGCGCTCTCCACAGTCTGATTGCTCCAGCTGAGGAGGATCAGCATGCAGCACACCATCCTGCTGTATTATACAGGAACTTTCCTATCCAGACAAACTGCCGGATGTCTTTTTACATGACCGGCCATCCAATCACAGACCTGTTTTGATTTTCCACATTTTTAAAGGAGAACTGTAGTGAGGTAGATAGCGGCTGCCATATTTATTTCCTTTTAAGAAATACCAGTTACCTGGTAGCCCTGCTGAGCTATCTGCCTGCAGAATCGCACCAGAAACAAGCATGCAGGTAATCTTGTCAGATCTGACAAAAATGTCAAACACCTGATCTGCTGCATGCTTGTTCAGGGGCTATGGCTAAAAATATTAGAGGCAGAGGGTAAGCAGGACAGCCAGGCAACTTGTATTGCTTAAAAGAAAATAAATATGGCAGCCTCCATATACTTTTCACTACAGTTCTCTACAGACCTGGACTCGCTCCTCCAATAAAGCAATAGAGGTTCAAAAAACTCTGACTATCTTCATTTCGTTAATTCAGTCATGTGACTTGCCCCAGCCGCTCTCAAACCCCTCCTCCTTCAGTGGTGGTGCACCACGTTTTGAGGGAAGTGGGAGGGGCTGCAGGGTTGTCAGCCAATCAATTCCACTTATTGAAGTGTGTGTGTGGGGGGGGGGGGGGGGGCGGCATGTGAATATATGGAGGGTGGGGGGTTGTTAGCGGATGGTTCTGGAAAGGTAGGAAATGGAAGTTTTGCAGTCAGTCAGATGCAGCAGCATTTGATTGGTGCATTTTTCAATCTGCATAATAAATTTAAATAGACTGTGCATCAACTAAGGATTATTTGCATCTCATTGACGATCCCTGACATTAATGTAGCCTTTGAAATCTGACAACCAGAGACTGACGGAATTTATGTTCCACACAGAGGCCAATTGTGGCAACTTTTATTGTCTCTAGGTATAGGTCCACTTTAAAGGGAACCTGAAGTGAGATGTTTATAGAGGCGGATATATAGATGTAGATATATATTTCTATATTATTATATTTCCTTTTAAACAATACCAGTTGCCTGGCAGTCCTGTTGATCTATTTGGCTACAGTAGTGTCTGAATCACACCAGAAACAACCATGCAGCTAATCCTGTCAGATCTGACAAAAATGTCAAACACCTGATCTGCGGCATGCTTGTTCAGGGTCTATGGCTAAATGTATTGAAGGCAGAGGATCAGCAGGACAGCCAGGCATCTGGTATTGCTTAAAGTGACCAGAGACAAAGCACCATCATGTATTTTACCATATATATCAGTGGGAACATTAGAGAAAACACCTACCATGCTTTTTCATTCTGCACTGCACAGCTTGTTTCTTATCAGACCTGATAAAATCCCCGACTGAGCATTCAGTCTGCCTTTGCTATAATTACTCAGCTATAATGATTCCTGAGCAGAGCCAGCAGGGGGCAGGATTGGACTTGAAAAGACATCAGAGGAGACAGACTGAGCTATAAATATTCCTGAACAAAGCCAGACTGAATGCTCAGTCGGGGATTTTATCAGGGCTGATGGCAGGCTGAGCAGTGAAGAATGAAACAGAGAGCAGGGTAGGTGTTTTCTCTAATGTTCCCACTGATATATATGGTAAAATACATGAGGGTGCTTCATCTCTGGTTCCCTTTAAAAGGAAACAAAATATGGCAGCCTCCATAACCCTCTCACTTCATGTGTCCTTTAAATTATCAGTGACTTCTCTTTTCAGTGCTGTAGTCAAAGTTCTACACAAGCACACATGAGTAATCAGTGATATGTCATCATTGATGTCTCTTGACTAATTTCTGTGTAGCTGGCAGGTCCTCTTGCTCTGCCAGTATTGATGCTTGCACAGCAATTAGCCATTAATAGATCGTTTCCTGCCAGACGAGGTAAAGTCTGCCCTGTGGCCTGGCATGTTGGCCCGTGCAGGAGAGTGATGTGCTGTTGCTGGGTAGGAGGCTTGTTAGTCACCTGCCGTCTGTGACAGTTTTAGGTGTTTTTTTATTGGTTGGGCAGGTGGTATGAATGTAAAACTTGGAGGCTGTCATTAGATGTATTTTTCTTAAAGGACACCTGAACTGAAAACAATATGCAGGCTGCCATATTGGTTTCCTTTTAAACCATACATGATGCCCGGCAGTCCTTATGATCTTTGGCTTTAGTAGAATCTGGATCGCACACCAGAAACAAGCATGCAGCTAATCTTGTCAGATCTGACAATGGCCTCGATTCGCTAAGCTTAACTCCTGTCTTTAATAACTCTTCTGAGCTGTTTTACAGTTATCAGCATGGGGATATAATTGTGATAACTGTAAAGCAGCTCAGAAGAGTTATTAAAGACAGGAGTTAAGCTTAGTGAATTGAGGCCAATGTCAGAAACGCCTGATCTGCTGCATGCTTGTTCAGGGTCTATGGCTGAATGTATTAGGCAGAGTCTCAGCAGGAAAATCGGGCAACATTATTGCTTAAAAGGAAATAATTATGGCAGCTTCCATATCCCCCTCAGCTGTGTACTTTACAAGAAACATTAAGTGAGAGGAATACGGAGGTTGCTGAAATCTTGGGCCGTAATGCTCGATTGGGTGCGTGGCAGTAAGGGCTCCTTTTTCCCTTTTTTTCAAGTTGCTGGCAGCTTTGAAAATCTCCCTAAAAAACTGTTTCCCTATGAGAGTGTTGTCATCTGAGCAGTTCGTTTCAAATCCGCTCATTAAAGCGCTACCTGTAACATACATATTGGCCTCAATTCACTAAGATCATGCTAGAGATAAGGCAAGAGAAAACTTACCTCCACACAGTGAGAGAGTTATCTTATCTCTTCATTCCTTAAGTTACCTCATCTGTAGTTAATTTACCTCCTCTGTAGTTATTTTCACACGCAGTTAATTAACAGCCTGTCTTTAACTCTGGAGTTATTTTAAGGATTGAAGAGTTAACTTAAAGACAGAAGAGTAAACTTTAGGTTTACCTGAGGTAAAATGTTTCCTGAATACTACATGCCTCCGCACCATAGTAATAACTCTAGAAACGTTATTAAAGACAGGAGATAAGTTTAGTGAATTGAGGCCATTGTATATATTATTTTCCAGGTCAAGGAGTTCACTTCCTGACTTGCATCAGGAAGTGAAAAAAAGAACCGCTCAGCAAAAGTGCTTAGAAAAACACTTTATAAAAAAAATCATATCGTGCAGTGGAGCGACGGGAGGGGAAGAAAAAAATTGCAAATTGCTGGTGCCAACAATTGCAATTTTAGATGTGAACAAAGCCAACCTGCGTGCGATAATCGCGGATAATGAACACGACAGAAACCTCCGACCGCTGTCCCCCTTAATGTTTTATGCCTGTTTATTCCTCCCCCCCCTACCCAAATGCAGAAGTACGGACGGTGGACAAGTAAAGTATAACTGCCTCAATAAAATTGGTTTGTTAAAAAAAAAGTTTACCTGCATGGGCACCTGGGGGAGGACATAAAACATTGAGGGGACTGCGGCCAAGAGCGGAGTAGTGGCGTCACAAGGCCGATTCCCAAAAGATTCGGCAATCTACCTGCGGTTGATGGCAGCCAACAGATCTCTCATTGATTTTGATTGGCTAATTTTGCAAATCAAAAAAAATCGAAACTTCCATGCAGTATGAGGGCCCCCAAAAATTGTCTTCTGGTTGAATGATGCAATAACCTTTTTTTTATTATTTTATGTAAATTTTGATTTCTTTTCCTCTGCAGGCTGCAGCCATCCCGGGTTCCACCAGGAAGATTTCGATGTATTTCCACAAAAAGCCCACCGAGTGACGAGCGGAACAGACAATCCTCTCTGCCGATCTGCAGCGTCTCTCTGTAGACGTTGCACTGTCACCCTTGCTGCTGTAGTCCAGTATGGCTGCTGATGACCTGATTTCTGGGTCAGGACTCTGATGTGCATTGCAGTGCCATCCCACCAGAATCCCTCCCATCACTCTCCGCTGTATTCTTGGTGTGTTATTGTGTATCAGGACTATGATGTACATTGCAGCAGCCGTATGGCCTTGTAGTTTGTCTGGAATCCCACCAGGAATCCTCCCCTCACTCTGCAGGATCTCTGCTGTATACATGATGTTTAAGGTGCACTCTATTTCCTATAGACTGTCCGTCACATCCAGGACTGCCCACATAGAATTCCTCCCCTCACTCTCCGCAGGATCTCTGCTGTATACATGTGTGTTAAGGTGCACCCTACTTCCTATAGACTGTCCGTCACATCCAGGACTGCCCACATAGAATTCCTCCCCTCACTCTGCAGGATCTTTGCTGTATACTTCATGTTACTGTGTATGCTACTTCTTGCAGACTGTCTGTAACGTCCAGGACTGCCCACATAGGTGATGCCTCCTCCAGTATCTGAGCAGCATATGGCTCCATCTCTCATTCCTGATCTGTGGGGCCCCCGGTATTCATTGCACCTATGGGCCTTGATTTTTTTTGGGGGGGGTTATAAGTTCAGCTCTGCTCAATCTACATATGGTCACATTGTAACTCTGCCATCTTAAAGTGAACCTAAGGTGAGTGATATAGATGCTGCCATGTTTATTTCCTTCTAAACAATACCAGTTGCCTGGCAGCCCTGCTGATCTATTTGGCTGCAGTAGTGCCTGAATAACATCAGAAACAAGCATGCAGCTAATCTTGTCAGATCTGACAATGTCAGAAACGCCTGATATGCTGCATGCTTGTTCAGGGTCTACAGCTAAATGTATTAGAGGCAGAGGATCAGCAGGACAGCCAGGCAACTGGTATTTCTTAAAAGGAAATGAATATGGCAGCCTCCATATCCCTCTCACCTCGGGTTCACTTTAAAGATTATCCAAGGCAGCCCTGTAGTCTTGTAGGGCCCTCGCTGGCCTCCTGGTCCACTTAGTTGATCTGTGTCAAGCCTGTGAAGTCAGGGCCGGTTCTCTCATGAAGCAAGGTGAAACATTTGCATCAGGCGCAGAGATTTCAGGGGCAGCAATTTTGTACTGTGTACCTTCGTGTGGAGGAATGGAGAGGCTGAGGGTGGGCAGTTTGTCATATACTCACAGCCAGCCAGTGCAATATTGTGTTGAGCTGCAGTATGTCATGTGAGAACATTAAATGAAGCAGAGTAAGTTGATGGGTGCTGTGCGATCATTCCAATTGGGGGGGGGGAGGGGCATCCTCACCAGTTTGCCTCAGGCAGCAAATAGTCTAGAACCGGCCCTGCTTCTGTAGCTGGGAGAGTTCTGCACATGCGCTGTTACGAGTGTTAACGAACTGCACTTGCGCAGAATGCTCCTAGCCTTTGAAGCGTGATCAAGAAGGCACACTGCCAGGTCAGTGCATGTGCAGTAGTGCGCAACTCAGCTGGGTCATGGACTTTACCAGGCCTGACAGCAGGACAGCATCACCTCTAGTCTGTCCACTGCTTGTGCTGATGGGATACTGCACTGTGTGCTGCTCCTGGTTCCTCAAAACGACTTCTACAAAGTTTTCTTCTAAAGAATTTCCCCCAGTCTCTTTTATCTGGAGACCAGCACTTCGTTATACATGTCTTATCAGAGCTGGATCATGTGTTTACTGTATTACGTTGGAGAAATGTACTGTATTTTCCTGTTTTTAGGACCTTTGTTTTGTTTTTTCCCAGATTCATCCACTTGCAAAGATTATTTATTTTAGATGTTGGAATGCACAGGTTTTATTTTGTAATATTTTCCTGCTATCTTTTAATGTAATTAACTCTTGTAAATACAGATCTTGTATTAATATTATATCCTGCCCTGCGTATATGTTTGGAATTAAGTTTTCTCATTTGGAGCGGTTTTGAAACATTGATAAACGTGTGTGTGGGTAGGTAGGTAGGTAGGTAGGTGTGTGTGTGTGTGTGTGTGTGTGTGTGTGTAGCGCATCACATACCCGCTAGGGAGCAATGATCAAGGAGGCACATTGCCAGGTCAGTGCATGTGCAGTAGTGCACAACTCAGCTGGGTCATGAGCTTTACCGGGACTGACAGCAGATTAGCAAAGAGGACCGGCAGGACAGCATCACCTTGGAGTTACCAAAAGGCGTTGTAGGCTTGTGCCTACAGGCGCCTGATGATGGAAAGGCAGCTCACTCTCCCCCTAGTGCCAGGGGCGTAACAATAGGGGCTGCAGCCCCTGCATCTGTGGGGGGGGGGGCAGTTTAGGGCCATTTTGGAGGATGGGGGGGGTTGCAGCAAGAGAGAGCATGGCCACACATTGGAGGTGGGGTGGGGGACGCTCACCTCGGGCTCTCCCCTCAGCGCTCCCCTTCTGCAATTATCCGTGGCGGCAGGCCACGCGCCGGAGGTTCCACTCTGTGTCTGACGCTGCTTCCTGTTTAAATAGGAAGTAGTGTGAGGCACTTAGAGATCTGACCTCCATGGTGGATGGAGGTATGTGTTCCTGCTGCTGCCACTGATAATTGCAGGAGTGGAGTGTGCTGAGGGGAGAGCCCAATGTGCGGCCATGCTCTCTCCTCATGCTGCGATCAGTTAGGGGCACCACTAGCTACTTAATACCCCTGGCTGCCTAACTCTGAGAGGCCTGTCGTGTGGCTAGATAGTGTACTGGTCAAAGCGGATCCGAGATGAAAAAGTAACGATAACCAGTAACTTGTCTATATATCTTATCTAAAGTTTAGATAGTTTAAACAGCAAATCTAGCTGCAAACAGCTTCAAAAGTTTATGATTATGTATTGCTGTGATACAATAAGGGCAGCCATGTTTTGTTTGTCACACTACACTAAGGCAAGCTGATAGCATCTCCAGCCCTTAGCCGGGGGAAAATTTCACTCCTCCCTCCTCCCCTCTGCCTCTGAAATCTCTGGCTAATAACCTCCTCCTGCCCAGACTGAGTTCCCATAAGCCCTTGCTACCTGGGACTGAGTGCCAAGGCTCTCTGAAAAGCTGTGGGCAGGGCTTGTTTCGCTTATAGGGAATTGGAGTATTAAACCAAAACAATAAAAAGTATTTGGCTTGAGGAATGCCCAACAAACAATATGAAAGGAACACAATTCTGCAATGAGTAAAAAGTTTATCTGTGATCCACTTTAAAGGAGGTATGTGGAGGCTGCTATATTGATTTCCTTGTAAACCATACCAGTTGCCCTACAGCCTAGTCTATTTGGCTGCAGTAGTCTGCTGCATGCTTGTTCAGGGGTTATGGCTAAAATTATTAGAGGCAAAGGATCAGCAGGGCAGCCAGGCAACTGGTATTGTTTAAAAGGAAATGAATATGGAAGCCTCCATATACCTCTCACTACATTTGTCCTTCAATGGTTCTGCCTCTGACACAGGAGACCAGGGAATCTCAGCTCTTCCTGTTCAGTAAGCCAGCACCTATTTAGTAAGGAGACCTTAGACAAGACTCCCTAACACTGCTACTGCCTATAGAGCATGCCTTAGTGGCTGCAGCTCTGGCTCTTACAGTCCACAAGAAGAAAAGCACAATATAAATGTTCTGTGTCTTGTCCTGTAACAAGCAAAGGGGGTAAGGAAGAAATGACAGCTGGGCCAGCCGGCACACTGATAGGCAGGTGCTTATAGGTTCATGGGGAGGGGGGGTGAAGTTTGGGGTGCCAGGACATCTGTGCCTATAGGCTCCTGTGATGTAAATCTGGGCCTGATGGAGGTGGTGAAATTGGTCAGTGATTGGCCAATCATAATTGAACATATGTATCAGCATTTATATGGGACTTTGCACTTTTAAAACAACCAGCCTGAAGGAAATCGTTTCCCAATGTGTTGGCAAGCAAGCACTTGAACTGCCGATGGTTAAAGATCTCTGGAATGTGAGAGAGATTTTACTACAACGCAAAGTTCAGCTGCTAATTAGCCTGGAACGTGATCTGGCTCGCAGTGACGGTAATGGCTCCGTATAATTACTGCAGGTATTTGTAAGCGCTGAGCAGACCATCAAATCTGCAAATTATTAGTCACATGTAATGTAAATAAGCGCTACGGGTGGTGAGGAGAATGTCTCGCTTTCTGGGCAGAGGAGTGGATAGGCTGCAACTTCTTTTTTTTCTTTTGTTCTGTTTAGAGTTTAGCCCTTTCAGTGTACGCGATATTTTACACACACCAGCTCCGGTCTATGAACAGGCCTAGTTAATATATAACCCCCAGTGGAGGGAGTAACACAGCTTGTTCTGTTAAAGGTACAGACCATTGCCACTCAGAAAAATACAACTGCTTTACTTTAGCCAGGGCCGGATTTGTACTTTCCAGTGCCCTAGGCCTGCAGTCACCAAGCGCCCCCCCCCCGGAAAAAAAAATTACAAAAAAATTGTCCAACACTGACTAGCGATCTATGGTTTCAATGGACTCATTTCAGTTGTGCTGCTCTGCCCCCCATTCAACAAATAATTCCTGTAATTTGTGCTCCTGCCCGAATGTGCACAGCAGCCGATAGTGTTCAGGACATGCATACTTGAGAAATGACGCTGATGTATGACCGGTACTTGTCAAGAATACATATGAGCGCTTTGAGTCAGACAGGAGAAAAGCGCTATACAAATGTTCAGATTATTATAACACTGTACCGGCCTCGGTTGCTGTGCACATCTGGGCAGGAGCGAGCAATTACAGGGAGTGCGAGTGGCCAGAGCATGCGCTGCTTCTTTGTCCTCTGTGCGACTGGCTGCAGTCAGAGCCACACACAGGTGACAGGGAGCACGAGTGGCCAGAGCATGCGCTGCTTCTTTGTCCTCTGTGCGACTGGCTGCAGTCAGAGCCACAAACAGGTGACAGGGAGCGTGAGTGGCCAGAGCATGTGCTGCTTCTTTGTCCTCTATGCGACTGGCTGCAGTCAGAGCCACAAACAGGTGGCAGGGCAGTGCAATGGAGAGAATCCCATCCAAAACAGAGAATAGGTAAGTAGCAAACATCCTGTCAGGACCCACTTTGGCTGTTCTGTTGTAATTAGAG
Organism: Hyperolius riggenbachi; assembly: GCF_040937935.1. NCBI lineage: Eukaryota > Metazoa > Chordata > Amphibia > Anura > Hyperoliidae > Hyperolius > Hyperolius riggenbachi. The sequence goes on from NC_090649.1 coordinate 475,068,532, forward strand.
TGGACCTGAACTCAGAACTTCCTCTCTGCTCTAAAAGATACGCAACAACCTAACCTTTAAATAAAAACATTTCTTTGTTACAGCTGATACAAATCCTGCAATAAATCTACAGTGTGTCTACTTCCTGCTTTTATGGAAGCAGACATATTTTTAACATCCTGTGCTTTCAAATGAGCTTAGCTGTTTTGGCAGTCAGGTGACACAGTGTAGAGATTAAATTACAACTTGTGACACAGAGGAGGGGGAATTAGACAGGCTCTCTAAATACATACAGGGTACAGTTCTCTGTTTTCCTTCTGTCCTGTGCAAGAGTTCAGCTTCACTTTAAAGCATCTGAATGACATTTATTTATATTTGCTGAAAAATCTATGCATCTCTTTTGAATGCTGAATGTACATATGGTGGTGTGCAGTATACGGGAACAAAGTCTGAAGAAGGCTTATTTAAATTGCCTTTAAAACGTTTTTCAGGGTAAATGAGGCATGTAACATCATGTTTTTTTTAATGATGTGGGGACTTAAAATCCCTTTCTCTCTCAGATGGGAAATTCGAGTTTGCTCGGATAGTGCTATTCAGATTTTAAAAATATCCGAATTGCTATTCAAAGTTCGGATAGTGGAAAAAGTTCAGATTATCTGGGTAGTTCGGATACCCAAATATTGGATGAGCACCACTGCTCAGGTGTCATTTAAAATGACAATTTAGCAATGAAAGGGAAGAAAACAGCATTTTTTTTATCCTGCAGTCTCATAGATTTTAGGAGCTGGAGCACAGAAAATGAGTCAGGAAAGAGTTAACTAAGGAACAGAAGAGACCACTGCTAGCTAGGAAAAAAAGTCTTAACAACAGTCATAAATTAGAATTAGATAAATTAACATCTGCTGAGGTCCGTGTCAAAGTAGTAAAAAGAGGAGAAGAAACTGCAGAGCTCACTGATGTTTGGGAATGCCCGCATTAAAACTCAGCGGAACTTAGTTCTATCTGCTTTGTAATGTAAATCTCTGGTATTTCTCACATCGATCTGTAAGTCTATTATACAAAGAAAGGAATTGATTATCAGATGACCGTTATGATTGATCCTGATTGTTTTAACACATCAGGAAGTGAGAGAGAGATGCAGGGATTGGGAAACTCTGGAATTCAGCTATTAGTGCAGAGCAGGGCGCTGGATGGCTGCGCTGCGGGAACAGAGGAGATGATTTACTTTGACATATGACCTCTTCTCTCTCCAAGTCATGCCGCCCTTCTTATCTTATCTAATTTTATCGCCCTAGGCCGTGGCCTTTCCAGAAATCCGGCCCTGACTTTAGCCGGTATGCAGATTTTATGCAGCTTGCAAAGTTACTTAGAGTAATTCAGATTAAGAATTGAACTTCATCCCAATCAGTAGCTGATACCCCCTTTTACATGAGAAATCTATTCCTTTTCACAAACAGACCATCAGGGGGCGCTGAATGGCTGATGTTATGGTGAAACTGCTCCCGCAAAGAAATTCTGAGTACGTACGCCTGGCAGTTTCCTGTCTGTGAACCTTGTTGCAATGTGGGAAATGGCTGTTTACAGCTGTTTCCAACTTCAAAAAAGCATGCAGCAGCTACATCACCTGCCAACAGTAAAAATGCCACTATGTAATGTCAGAATGTAAATCAGGGATTTAATAGATTTTACAATGGGCAAACACTGACTAAGTCATTTATACATAATTATTGTAAAAATGAAGCCTTTTTTTTATTACATTCTCACTGGCGGTCCTCTTTAACCCCCTTGCCGTTCTAATTATTGTGGCAAGGGGGCAGCGTAACACTTTTTTTTATTTATTTTTTTTTAAATCATGTAGCTAGCCTAGCACTAGCTACATGATAGCCGCTGAGTCTCCGGCGATCAGAGTAAACAGAAAATCCCGTTCAAAACGGGATTTCCTGCAAGGCTTCCCCCGTCGCCATGGCGACGGGGTGGGATGACGTGGGGACGTCAGAGGGAATCCCGATCCACCCCGCAGCGCTGCCTGGCACTGATTGGCCAGGCTGCGCAGGGGTCTGGGGGGGGGGGGCAGCACGGCGGGTAGCAGCGATCACGTACCACACACAGCTAGCAAAGTGCTAGCTGCGTATATGGAAAAAAATTTGCGAAAATCGGCCCAGCAGGACCAGAGCAATCCTCCTGCGCGAGTTACCCCGAGCTCAGCTCGGGATAACCGGCAAGGAGGTTGAAGTGACTTACCTCAGTAGTGGGAAGCCTCTCGATGGTTCAAAGGCTTCCAGGATCCACCTGCAGGACACCGTTCTAGCACATATCTATCCTTCCAGCAATAAAAATGTCACCATGTGATAAGTGTCAGAATGTAAATCAGGGAGAGGAAAGGTTTTACAATGGGCAAACACTGACTAAATCATTTATACATAATTATTGCAAAAATAAAGCACGTTTTTTTAAAATTACATTTTCACTGGAGTTCCTCTTTAATAAGTACCTGTGATGGGCAGGAGGAAATTCATTATACATACCTGGGGCTTCCTCCAACCCCCACCAGACTGATCGCTCCCTCTTCTTCCTCCACCTTTGCAATTGGCCCCAAAAAGTTCTCCAGTTGGCGCAGGCGCAGAACACTTCTGGTTACAGATACGCGATAGGGGTGCGTGTCTAGGCCACGAGCGCTGTAATCACAGCGCAGGAGATTTGGGCGCACACTGAGTAACTTTCGCGGTGTCAGAAGACTGAGCAGAAGTTACATTTTAAAACCATCCACGTGGAACTAGAGGGGGAATAGCAATTCACTTCGCCGGGACTTGTACAGCAGCAGGATAAGTCATACTGGCTGTATCCTGCACCCAAGTCTCCCGGTGGTAATTACATATGTATGCCTAAGCCGTGTATGCGCAGTATTCCCCAGACTGTGGAGGACTTTCAGGGGAGAATTGTGGAAGATCTAGGCAGCGCAGGAGGACGGCGAGGGAGTGGTCAGCCTGGAGGGGCTGCCCTTGTTTGAAAAGATGAACTCCAGTGAAAATAATGTAATAAAGTGCTTCATTTTTTTGCCCATTGTAAAATCTTTCCTCTCCCTTATTTACATTCTGACATTTATCACATGGTGACATTTTTACTGCTCTGGTTTTTTTGGCAGTTGGAAACAGCTGTTATTTCCCACAATGCATCAAGGCTCACACACAGGAAACTGTCAGGACCATGATCCTGACATCGTGCTGTGGGAGGGGTTTCACCACAATATCAGCCATACAGAGACCCTGCCCTGATGATCCGTTTGTGCAAAGGAATAGATTTCTCATGTAAAAGGGGGTATCGGCTACTGATTGGGATGAAGTTCAATTCTTGGTCATGCTTTCTCTTTAAAGTGGCAGGCTTAAAGGGAACCTCGGATGGGAGGGATATGGAGGCTACCATATTTATTTCCTTTTAAATATTACAAATTGCCTGGCAGTCCTCCTGATCATTCTGGCATCAGTAGTGTCTGAATCACATGCCTGAAACCAGCATGCAGCTAATCTTGTAGAGACTTCAGTCAGACCCTGAACAAGCCTGCAGATCAGATGTTTCTATGGCTAAAAGTACTAAAAGCTCATACATCTAGCGATTTTGGCGGCTGATTGACCAATTGGCCGTCATAAACCGCAGGCCGATTCCTGACCAATTTTAGCATGAAATATTTTGGGTGTCTGCAGGGGTGTATCTAGGTAATATAAAGTCTATGGCAAACAATAAAAATATTTTTCCTTTTAAACAATACCAGTCACCTGACTGTCCTGCTGATCCTCTACCTCTAAGGGCCGGTTCACATTACAAACGCGGATGGCCACGCATGCGGAACGCAACGCGTACGAACGCACGCCATCCGCGTTTGTATGCGTTGCGTGGCTGATCCCATCACTGAAAAGTGAATGGGACAGCCGCGCGTTTTTGCTAAATCTGCGTGCAGCATGCGTTCCCGGACCGCACAGGTCCGGAACGCATGCAGTGTGAACATCAGACAGTGCACTCTATGCATTGTCTGATGTCGTGCGTGTCGGGCCACCCGCACGCGTTTCCAAAACGCGGCTGGAAACGCGTGTAGTGTGAACAGGCCCAAATACTTTTGGCCCTGGACCCTGAACAAGCATGCAGCAGATCAGGTGTTTCTGACATTTATTGTCAGAGCTGACCAGATTAGCTGCATGCTTGTTTCTGGTGTGATTCAGACACTACAGCAGCCAAATGGATCAGCAGGGTTGCCAGGCAACTGGTATTGTTTCAAAGGAAATAAATATGGCAGTCTCCATTTTCTTCCCACTACAGTTGTCCTTTAACCTCCTGGGCGATAATCCCGAGCTGAGCTCGGGGTATATCGCGCAGGAGGATTTCTCAGGCCCTGGTTTGCCGATTTGCATAATTTTTTTTTTTTTTGTTACACGCAGCTAGCACTTTGCTAGCTGCGTGTAACTTCCGATCGCCGCTAATCCGCCGCTACCCACCGTGCCGCGCAGCCCCCCCCCCCCGCCCCAGACCCCTTGCGCAGCCTGGCCAATCAGTGCCAGGCAGCGCTACGGGGTGGATCGGGACTCCCTCTGACGTCCATGACGTTGGTGACGTCATCCCGCCCCGTCGCCATGGCGACCGGGGAAGCCCAGCAAGAAATCCCGTTCTGAACGGGATTTCCTGCTTACTCTGATCGGCGAAGGCGATCGGAGTGGGTGGGGGGATGCCGCTGCACAGCGGCTATCATGTAGCGAGCCCAGTACTCGCCACATGATTTAAAAAAATAAAAAATTTAAAAAAAGTGCTGTGCCCCCTCCTGGGCGATGCAATTGTATCGCCCAGAGGGTTAAAGGAGAACTGTAGTGAGAGGTATATGAAGGTTGCCTGGCTATCCTGATGATCCTCTGCCTCTAATACTTTTAGCCATAGACCCTGAACGAGCATGCAGCAGAGCAGATGTTTCTGATATTATTGTCAGATCTGACAAGATTAGCTGCATGCTTGTTTCTGGTGTGATTCAGACACTACTGCAGGCCAATAGCTCAGCAGGGCTTCCAGGCAACTGGTGTTATTTAACCACTTTCCCCACCACTACAGTATATCTACGTCAGCTGTGGCACTCTCCAAGCCACAGCCACGTAGATATACTGACCTGCCTTAAGCCCTTTTGTGCAGGGACAGGTGCGCTTCAGAGCGCACCCCCCGGCACTGTCGGTTGCCTTACTAATTGGCAAAAGGGAACATGTTCCCTTGTAGCCAATTAGTGACCCCCCCGCGGATGAACGATCACCGCTGTAACAAACAGCGTGATCCTTCATCTCCCCCTCCTCCGTGCACAGATGGCTAAAAAAAATGTAAATAAAGCCGCCTCTCTCACCTTACCTCGTTCCAGCGATGAGCCTGCAGCCTGAGCATCCGATCCCAGCTCTGAACTCAGCCGCATATTGCCGGTGACCCGGGTCCCGGCTTGATGACGTCATCAAGCCTCAAGCCGGGACCCGGGTCACCGGCAATACGCGGCTGAGATCAGAGCTGGGATCGGATGCTCGGGCTGCAGGCTCATCGCTGGAACGAGGTAAGGTGAGAGAGGCGGCTTTATTTACATTTTTTTAAGCATCTGTGCACGGAGGGGCTGCCTAATGGGGGGGGGGGGGGTGTCATACATCTGGCTACCCACACTGGGGGGGGGGAGGGGGGGGTTGGGGGTGCAAAAAACTGCCAGGCATCTGGGTAACTGGGGGGATGACATCTGACAATGGGGGATCATTTGATTATCTGGGGGAGGGGGTAACCTAATACTGGGGGCACATCTGGCTATAATTGGTGGGGGGGGCAATTCTGGGGGTACATATGGCTATAAAGGGGAAAATTTTATCCGGGGGACACAACTGCCTATAATGAGGGGTGCCAATCCTGGCGGCGTTACTGTCTCTCTGTACTGGGGGGTGGTAGATACATGGGACACATCTGACTATACCGGGGTGCCGATATTGGGGTCAAATCTGGCTAAACTGGGAAGGTTGGGCTGATACTCGGGGCACATCTGACTATATTAGGGGGGACATTAACTGGTGAAATGGTTTTATAAACTGTGGTACTTTTTATTTTTAAACTGGAATTGTTAAAAACTGAGAAATAATGCATTTTTTTAATTTTTGTTCCCTTTTTTCAATTAAAATGCCTAGAAAACAAAATTGTTCTTGGGACTAAATACCCCCCATTGAAAGCCTGGTTTGTCTTGAAAAAAAACGATATATAGATCATTTAGGTGTAGTGAGTAGGGATAAAGTTATTGCTGATTGAATAGGGACACCGCTAAAGCGTCAAAACTGCTCTGGTCAATAAGGGGAAAACAAGGTCTGGATGCGAAGTGGTTAAAAGGAAATCAATATAGCAGCCTCCATATACCTCTCATTACAGTTCTCCTTTGAAATTGTCAGCCTCCATATCCTTTACATTACAGGTTCCCTTTGAGTCCAATCGCATTATAAAGTATTGACATTCCTACTCCTTTCATTGCCGATCACTGGTTCTTCCCATGTGCCGTTAAAGGTAAAGTGCAAATTGAAATGAAAATAAAATATATTTGTGATTTGTAAACGGCTGCGAACCTCTTAAATGTAAACCTATACAATTAAGAAGTACGGTACATTTCTTTCAGAGTAAAATGAGCCTTAAATGACATTTTTCCTATTTTGCTGTCACAGTAAGTAGTAGAAATCTGACAGAACCAACAGGTTTTGGACTAGCCCATCTCCTCATGGAGGGTTCACAGGGATTTCTTTATTTTCAAAATGCACTTAGTGAATGGCAGCTGCTCCGTCCAACTGCCAAAAAAAAGTGTACGGTGAGCAGGGAGGCTGGCCAGCATCTTTTGTATAAATCTTTTTCAGGGAGTGTCTTTATAAAGAAAGGCCATGCTGAGGATCCCCCATGCGGAGATGGGCTAGCCCAAAACCTGTCGGCTCTGTAATTTTTCCACTACCTACTGTAAGTGACAGTAACATAGGAGAAAAGTCATTTATGGCTCATTGTATGTGTTTTAAATTTTTAAGATTTTTGCTACAGTTCCTCTTTAAACAGTCTGCTCGCCCTGCTATGAGTAAACATAGATGATTGTACCCGCTCAGGAGTTATTATGGAGCACAGTCTGCTCGCCCTGCTATGAGTAAACACAGATGATTGTACCCGCCCAGGAGTTATTATGGAGCATAGTCTGCTCGCCCTGCTATGAGTAAACATAGATGATTGTACCCGCTCAGGAGTTATTATGGAGCACAGTCTGCTCGCCCTGCTATGAGTAAACACAGATGATTGTACCCGCGCAGGAGTTATTATGAAGCACAGTCTGCTTGCCCTGCTATGAGTAAACACAGATGATTGTACCCGCGCAGGAGTTATTATGAAGCACAGTCTGCTTGCCCTGCTATGAGTAAACACAGATGATTGTACCCGCCCAGGAGTTATTGTGGAGCACAGTCTGCTCGCCCTGCTATGAGTAAACACAGATGATTGTACCCGCCCAGGAGTTATTATGGAGCACAGTCTGCTTGCCCTGCTATGAGTAAACACAGATGATTGTACCCACGCAGGAGTTATTGTGGAGCACAGTCTGCTCGCCCTGCTATGAGTAAACACAGATGATTGTACCCGCGCAGGAGTTATTGTGGAGCACAGTCTGCTCGCTCTGCTATGAGTAAACACAGATGATTGTACCCGCCCAGGAGTTATTATGGAGCACAGTCTGCTCGCCCTGCTATGAGTAAACATAGATGATTGTACCTACGCAGGAGTTATTGTGGAGCACAGTCTGCTCGCCCTGCTATGAGTAAACATAGATGATTGTACCTACGCAGGAGTTATTGTGGAGCACAGTCTGCTCGCCCTGCTATGAGTAAACACAGATGATTGTACCCGCGCAGGAGTTATTGTGGAGCACAGTCTGCTCGCCCTGCTATGAGTAAACACAGATGATTGTACCCGCGCAGGAGTTATTGTGGAGCACAGTCTGCTCGCCCTGCTATGAGTAAACACAGATGATTGTACCCGCTCAGGAGTTATTGTGGAGCACAGTCTGCTCGCCCTGCTATGAGTAAACACAGATGATTGTACCCGCGCAGGAGTTATTGTGGAGCATAGTCTGCTCGCCCTGCTATGAGTAAACACAGATGATTGTACCCGCGCAGGAGTTATTATGGAGCACAGTCTGCTCGCCCTGCTATGAGTAAACACAGATGATTGTACCCGCGCAGGAGTTATTATGGAGCACAGTCTGCTCGCCCTGCTATGAGTAAACACAGATGATTGTACCCGCGCAGGAGTTATTGTGGAGCATAGTCTGCTCGCCCTGCTATGAGTAAACACAGATGATTGTACCCGCGCAGGAGTTATTGTGGAGCACAGTCTGCTCGCCCTGCTATGAGTAAACACAGATGATTGTACCCGCGCAGGAGTTATTATGGAGCACAGTCTGCTCGCCCTGCTATGAGTAAACATAGATGATTGTACCCGTGCAGGAGTTATTATTGAGCACAGTCTGCTCGCCCTGCTATGAGTAAACACAGATGATTGTACCCGCGCAGGAGTTATTGTGGAGCACAGTCTGCTCGCCCTGCTATGAGTAAACACAGATGATTGTACCCGTGCAGGAGTTATTGTGGAGCACAGTCTGCTCGCCCTGCTATGAGTAAACACAGATGATTGTACCCGCCCAGGAGTTATTATGGAGCACAGTCTGCTCGCCCTGCTATGAGTAAACACAGATGATTGTACCCGCGCAGGAGTTATTGTGGAGCACAGTCTGCTCGCCCTGCTATGAGTAAACACAGATGATTGTACCCGCGCAGGAGTTATTGTGGAGCACAGTCTGCTCGCCCTGCTATGAGTAAACACAGATGATTGTACCCGCCCAGGAGTTATTGTGGAGCACAGTCTGCTCGCCCTGCTATGAGTAAACACAGATGATTGTACCCGCGCAGGAGTTATTGTGGAGCATAGTCTGCTCGCCCTGCTATGAGTAAACACAGATGATTGTACCCGCGCAGGAGTTATTGTGGAGCACAGTCTGCTCGCCCTGCTATGAGTAAACACAGATGATTGTACCCGCCCAGGAGTTATTGTGGAGCACAGTCTGCTCGCCCTGCTATGAGTAAACACAGATGATTGTACCCGCGCAGGAGTTATTATGGAGCACAGTCTGCTCGCCCTGCTATGAGTAAACACAGATGATTGTACCCGCGCAGGAGTTATTGTGGAGCACAGTCTGCTTGCCCTGCTATGAGTAAACATAGATGATTGTACCCGTGCAGGAGTTATTATGGAGCACAGTCTGCTCGCCCTGCTATGAGTAAACATAGATGATTGTACCCGCGCAGGAGTTATTATGGAGCACAGTCTGCTCGCCCTGCTATGAGTAAACACAGATGATTGTACCCGCGCAGGAGTTATTGTGGAGCACAATCTGCTCGCCCTGCTATGAGTAAACACAGATGATTGTACCCGCCCAGGAGTTATTATGGAGCACAGTCTGCTCGCCCTGCTATGAGTAAACACAGATGATTGTACCCGCGCAGGAGTTATTGTGGAGCATAATCCGCAATCCTGGCTTGTAGCTTTAAATATTTATGAAACTATTCATTGCGGATGTCTTTTAATTACATTGAAATAGTTTGTTTTTATTCATATGAAATATAATGAAAGTGCTCCTGCAGGCAAAGATTAGTTCTTAGAAAATGGGTTGTTTTTTTCCTGTAAAGAAACACTTTGATGACTGTGATATATACTTAGCTCTGTAGGGGTTTAATAATGCTAATAACGTAAACTGGATTCCTACATAAACAACTTTATTTTTCAGATGAGGAAATACTGGAGCTGTGTGTAAAGGAATATGACTGTATAAGACTTCTATTATTATACATTTATATAGAACGATGAAACATTTGTAAAGTGCTTTTCTCCCATAGGACCCAAAGCGCATAAGCTGGTCTCAGATCAGTACATGTTGATGTGTACACAGGGGTTAAGAAAAACAAAAGATTGCTTTCTTAAAACAGAAAGAATTTGCGATAAGGTACACAGAGGTTAAACAGGTGACTTTATCAGTTTGGATTTAAAGAGAAACTCTGACCAAGAATTAAACTTCATCCCAATCAGTAGCTGATGCTCCTTTTACGTGAGAAATCTATTCCTTTTCACAAACAGACCATCAGGGGGCGCTGTATGATTGATATTGTGGTGAAACCCCTCCCACAAGGAGCTCTGAGTACCGAGGTACTTCTGGCAATTTCCTGTCTGTGAACCTTGTTGCATTGTGGGAAATAGCTGTTTACAGCTTTTTTCAACTGCCAAAACAGCATGCAGCAGCTACATCACCTGCCAACAGTAAAAATGTCACCATGTAATAAATGTCAGACTATAAATCAGGGATTTCAAAGATTATACAATGAGCAAACACTGAATGCTTCATTTTTACAATAATTATGTATAAATGATTTACTTTTTTTTATTATAATATTTTTACTGGAGTTCCTCTTTAAAGTGTATCTGAGATAAACTATTACACATTGCATAATTGTGCCCCTTACATATAGTTTAAAGGGTATTCCTCAAGCCAAATACTTTTTTTTGTTTTAATACCCCAATTCCTTATAAATTAAACAAGCCTTGCCCACAGCTCCTCCAGCGCCTAGGCATTCTGAGTCCCATGTGGCAAGTGCTCATGGGAGTTCAGTCTGAGAAGAAGGAGGCTTTTCCCGAAGGAGGAGGAGGAAGAGGTGTTACTAGCAAGAGATTTCAGAGGCAAGAAGGTGGGGAGGAGATGGGAGTATTCACAGGCTGAGGGGTGGAGATGCAGAGCAGCTTGCCGGTGTAATGATAAGCAGAATATGGCTGCTTTTATTGTATTACAGGAAGAAATCATCATATACTGTTGAAGCTGTTTGCAGCTAGATTTGCTGTGTAGACTATCTAAACATTAGATAAGATATATAGACAAGTTACTTGCTATAGTTACTTTTTCATCTCGGATTTACTTTAAAATCAAGACCGCTCCAACCCTGGACATGTTTAGTTTGGCAAAGCATTCCACAGGGTAGGGACAGCATGACAGAAAGCTCTGGCTCCAAAGGTTTTTAGTTGGATTCTGGGGATGGTTAAGTTATTGGATCCTTTTGATCTGAGGTTGTGGGTGGTGTGATAAATGTGACAAACACCCACCAATCCCATCGTGCTATGCCACAGTTGCCATACAGGTCGTAACTAGAGACTTGTGGAGTTGAATCCGCTGTGAGCACAGTAAATGTTTAAGATTGGTTGGTGTGCCCATACATAATACAATCTTCACTGTATGTACAATCAGTAATAAAGTTATTGATTCTTCATTGGAAATCGAGGGTAATATGCTGCCACCACTCTCCGTATTGAAAATGAGACAGAGAGACCTTGAGAGCTAATTATTCCTAAAAGGAAGAAAACCATCAATTGCAACCTAACTAGGCAAATCTACTAGTAGTCTACTCCTTGATCTCCCTCCCCTTTCCTGCCTCCCGTTTGTATACTGAATTCTCTGTCCTCCATTATAGAAATGGCCATTACCCCATAACAGCTTGCGGGTCAGAACACTGTTAAATTGTGATATTGCCCACTTGAGCCATAGGGAAACATGGACATTACCTTGCTCATCAGTTGTCCTTTAAGTTATAACTGACAGCAACTGATATATAACTGACAGCAACTTGTATCTTTCAGTCATGACAAAATCTTGTCAAAACTGGAAAGAATCATTGTTAAAAGAAAATGATGAACTTCTGAGAGGAACAGTGAGGTAAGTATGTAATATTTATTTAAAGGCACATTGTGTTTATTTTAAATAATGTTACTCGGATCAGGTAACCTTTAACCTCCTTGCCGGTCTAAAAAATACGGCAAGGAGGCAGCGCCGCACATTTTTTTAAATTTTTTTTTTTTTTAAATCATGTAGCGAGCCAAGGGCTCGCTACATGATAGCCGCTAAGCGGCGGCATCCCCCCACCCACTCCGATCGCCTTCGGCGATCAGAGTATGCAGGGAATCCCGTTGAGAACGGGATTTCCTGCAGGGCTTCCCCGGTCGCCATGGCGACGGGGCGGGATGACGTCACCGACGTCATGGACGTCGGGACGTCATAGGGAATCCCGATCCGCCCCTCCAACGCTGCCTGGCACTGATTGGCCAGGCAGCGCAGGGCTCTGGGGCGGGGGGGAGCGACTCGGCGTGGCGGATTGCGGCGGATCGGCGGCGATCGGAAGTTACAAGCAGCTAGCAAAGTGCTAGCTGCTTGTAACAAAAAAAAAATTATGCAAATCGGCCCAGCGGGGCCTGAGATATCCTCCTGCGCAGGTTACCCCGAGCTGAGCTCGGGATAACCGGCAAGGAGGTTAAAGGGGAACTGAAGTAAGAGGTATAAGGAGGCTGCCATATTTATTTCCTTTTAATCAATGCCAGTTGCCTGGCAGCCCTGCTGGTCTATTTCTCTGCAGTAGTATCTGAATAACACCAGAAACAAGCATGCAGCTAGTCTTGTCAGATCTGAATTTAAAGTCTAAAACACCTGATCTGCTGCATGCTTGTTCAGGGGCTATGGCTAATAGTAATAGAGGCAGAGGATCAGCAGGGCTGCCAGGCAACTGGTATTGCTTAAAAGGAAATAAACATGGCAGCCTCCAAATACCTCTCTCTTCAGTTCCCCTTTAATGGTTACTACTATTCAAAGCATCAATTGATTACTAGCACCAATAGAGACCTCATACTGTCAGGGCCCAGAGAAACGCTAGTGTTGCGGAAAACGCAGCATTTTATATGCAGGTGGGGAGAATCAGGAGTCACTCTCTGTAGATGGGAAACAATAGGGGGTAGCACCCTCCAGCAAGTGTGGACTACACAATGTGATGAAATGTTGTAAACCGAAGCATTTAAAATCTGTTTAAAAAGTAGGTAGTGGTGGACTTGCTTCCACAGTAAGTAGGCACAAGATCTATTGATCATCAGTCAACAGTAGAATTTGGAAACTCCACAATGCAATGCGTTTTGCAGGCACAATCCTGCTTCATCGGGCAATGACGGAGCATAAAAACTCTGTAGATCGATATCTGGGCCAAGCGCCTCTGGCTTGCCACCAGGAAAAAGAGCATTCATAGTAATCTTCAGGAACATCTGAGGCCATACATGCAGGCAATCGTTGATGGCATTCAATTGGTGATCTGTAATTCATGTAATCAGTCCCTAGACACACAGCATCTTTGTAGTAAGGCCCGCCCCCTCATTTCTGTCTGACATGGTGTGCTGTAGTTTTCTTGTTCAGAGATTTACTCCCGACACCCCAGGCCCCTCCCTGTGCAGAGTATTCCCGGAGGAGGTCATTATTTCATGCTCTGCTTCTAAGTGACAGGAGAGGATTCCTGTTCTACTTGTATCTGCCGTGCAGACAGGACATGCCTGAGCTGGCATCTGTACTTGCCTGGAAGATCCCCGTCACTGGAGCATGTCAGCTCAGTGCTGCTGGGGTTACAGCATCGCAGCCAGAAGGTAGTGTGTTCCTAACTGCTATAGGCCTGCTAGTCTCACAATACACAGCACCAAACTCAGAGCAGGATCATCAGGCAACCTAGGCAGGTGCCTGGGGCCTACTGGGTGTCGGGGCCCACCAGCCGTCTTCTCTGACCTCTCTACACTTCAGATTACCAAAGAGACCACAAGGTGGCCCCAAATCTACTACCTTGCCTAGGGCCCTATCACATCTTAAAAGATACCCGAGGTGACGTGTATGTACAGTGCCTAGCACACAAATAACTATGCTGTGTACTTTTTTTTTTTCTCCGCCTGAAAGAGTTAAATATCTAGTATGTAAGTAACTGACTCAGACAGGAAGTGACTACAGTGTGACCCTCACTGATAAGAAATTACAACTATAAAACACTTTCCTAGCAGAAAATGGCTTCTGAGAGCAGGACAGAGATAAAAGGGGTCAATAGTTCGTAGATTTTAGCTCTGACATACTTCAATGAATGTGTCATTGAGCAAAAACAATAAAACGGTTAAAACTTAAAAAGTAGATTTAAACATAAATTAAAACTGTGGAATATCTTAAAATGTCATTTTTAAGAGAAGGAAGATAGATACAATTGTTTAGTTAGTTTATTTTCGCTTCGGGTGTCCTTTAAAGTTTAAAGGGAGCCTGAACAGTGAAAAAAAAATTTGCACATACCTGGGGCTTCCTCCAGCCCTCGTAACCCACGCAGTCCCCCGGCCTCCTCTGAGTTCCCTCTGTGGCCCCACTGCAGCCCCGTTAGCCTGGTGACTTCGGGTGAATTTGTACAAAATTGCGCAGTAAAAGACTGAACTGTGCATGCGCAGGAGGCTTGGGTGATGGAGCCGGATGCAAAGTTGTACAACAACTTTGCCCAAAGTTGCCAGCAGGGCCACGGAAGGAACTCAGAGGACGCTGAGGGACGTTGCGGGCTATGGGGGGGGCTGGAGGAAGCCCCAGGTTTGTTTGTTTGTTTTACTGTCTATAGTCCCTTTAATCCATCTCTGACCAAACTATATTGGAGGGGGGGGAACATATTACATACATTACAAGTACAAACTGTAATGGAGATGGAGATGAATCAAGCCAGGGGGCGTAACTACAGGAGAGCAACCTCTGCGACTGCAGGGGGGCCCAGAGCTGCAAGGGGGCCCTAGTTACCACTTCCCTCCCTCTGATAAAGAGGCCCATCCTTCAGATCAGGTGTTTTTGTGGCTATACTTGTTATGGGGTCACCAGGGGCTTATTATGCATTTATATAGCACTGCCATTTTCTGCAGCACTTCACAGAGTACATAGTCATGTCACTGACTGTCCTCAGACAAGCTCACAATCCAAAGGTGCCCATATACTTATAGATTTTTCCTGGCAGATTCAATCACTGATCGAATTTGCTGGAAACTGATGCCCCAACATGGCTGCCTGATCATCATTTCTAAAGAATTCTGGCCAAAATTGAACAAAATTATTGATTGCCCCAGACAGAAAGATCTCCCTCGAAATGATCCTGTAGAGCAGTGGTCCTCAAACTAAGGCCAGCGGGCCGAATGTGGCCTCCTGAGGCTTTTTTACTGGCCCCCCCATGCACAAAATGTGTTACTTATAGATGTGGTCAGCTACATCTTTAAATATTGGTGGTCTGCATATAGAATAGAAGTGTTGGCACCACCCTTCCACGTGGAAGCCAGAAAGCAGTAATTCGCTGGTTCCCAATCAAATTCAATTCCAATTGGACTGCAGCTTGTCACCTGGGTATGCTTCACTGTCTGCAAAAACTTCTACATCATTTTATGTATAGTCTCTGGCCCCCCAGCTGTCTGAAGTATCTTGACCCGTCCCTCGACCCAAAACGTTTGGGGACCCCTGCTGTAGAGGCTTCCCACTGTGTCCTCCAGACCCCCCCCCCCCCTCCCCCCCCCCAAATCTCCAATATTTGTGGAAAATCTGATTGTGCTGCTGAAGTATGAGCGTGGCTGTACTGCACACAGAGCAAATTATTAACAATATTTTTTGCAGATAAACTTTTAGTTTTGTATGTTTCAGCTTTGCAGCTTGACCAGAGTTGCCCTTAACAATTCCTTCTTTGCAAAACGATGGCTATTTCTACGGTGTTGCCCGCCGTGCCTCCGTCCTCCAGTGATTGCCAGTGATCTATGTAAACACAATTATCTGTGCTCTGCTCCTGTAACCTGACACAGGGAGAAGCAATTTTATCTCCAGTTTACCAAGTGGAAGGGAGATTAATTCAATTTGTCATCGTGTTTTTGACAGGTCAGTGGCGGAGTCATCTACCTCTGCACGTCGCAGATGGGGCTAAACCAGCAAGAAATCATCTCAGGCCCTCGTACATCAATTCCGCCAACATTTACAACTAATTGCCTTCAGGTTCACCACTTACAGATCCACTGAGCTCTCTACAGAGCAGGACTAGGATAACCACTGCACCTGGAGTACTACAAAACTCAGCATGACCAATGGCAGACAGAGCAGAGTAATAGCAACCATGGCAAGCAGAGGAAAATAGAGTGGGGAATAATGGAAGCTCTGCCTTAGAGGACAACCGAGGTGACGTGACATGATGAGACAGATGTGTATATACAGTGCCTAGCACACACATACAGTGGGATGTGAAAGTTTGGGCAACCTTGTTAATCGTCATGATTTTCCTGTATAAATCGTTGGTTGTTACAATAAAAAATGTCAATTAAATTTATCATATAGAAGACACGCACAGTGATATTTGAGAAGTGAAATGAAGTTTATTGGATTTACAGAAAGTGTGCAATAATTGTTTAAACAAAACATCTCTAGTTCATTCAGGTTTGATGGCTTCCGAGCATGGACAGCTCTCTTTAACTCATACCACAGATTTTAAATTATATTCAGGTCTGGGGACTGAGATGGCCATTCCAGAAGGTTGTACTTGTTCTACTGCATGAACGCCTTAGTGGATTTTAAGCAGTGTTTAGGGTCGTTGTCTTGTTGAAAGATCCAGCCCCGGCGCAACTTCAGCTTTGTCACTGATTCCTGGACATTGCTCTCCAGAATCTGCTGATACTGAGTGGAATCCATGCGTTCCTCAACCACCATATTTTACTGTAGGTAGCAGGTGTTTTTCTTGGAATGCTGTGTTCTTTTTCCTCCATGCATAATGTCCCTTGTTATGCCCAAATAACTCAATTTTAGTTTCCTCAGTCCACAGCACCTTATTCCAAAATGAAGCTGGTTTGTCCAAATGTGCTTTAGCATACCTTAAGCGGCTCTGTTTGTGCTGTGGGCGGAGAAAATGCTTCCTCTGCATCTCTCTCGCATACAGCATCTCCTTGTGTTAAGTGCGCCGAATGGTTGAACGATGCACAGTGACTCCATCTGCAGCAAGATGATGATGTAGGTCTTTGGTGCTGGTCTGTGGGTTGGCTCTGACTGTTCTCACCATTCGTCACTTCTGTTTATCCAAGATTTTTATTGGTCTGCCAATTCGAGCCTTAACTTGAAATAAGTCAGTGGTCTTCCATTTCCTCAATATATTCCTAACTGTGGAAACAGACAGCTGAAATCTTTGAGATAGCTTTCTGTATCCTTCCCCTAAACCATGATGGTGAACAATCTTTGTCTTCAGGTCATTAGAGTTGTTTTGAGTCCCCCATGTTGCTACTCTTTAGAGAAAATTAAAAGAGGAGGGAAACCTACAATTGACCCTCTTAAATACTATTTTTCATAACTGGATTCACCTGTGTATGTAGGTCAGGGGTCACTGAGCTTGCCAAGCCAATTTGAGTTCCAATAATTAGTTTTAAATGTTTTGGAATCAATAAAATGACAACAGTGCCCACATGTATGCACCTGCCTAATTGTATTTAAACAATGATTGCACTCTTTCTGTAAATCCAATAAACTTCATTTCTCAAATATCACTGTGTGTGTCTCCTATATATTTAACTGACATTTTTTATCATAACAACCAACGATTTATACAGGAAAATCATGACGATTAACAAGGTTGCACAAACTTTCGCACCCCACTGTAACTAGTCTGTGTTCCTTTTTTTCTTTCTTTGCCTGAAAGAGTTAAACATCAGGTATGCAAGTGACAGTTTCTGTCCGGTTCGGACTGGGTCAGACTATAGCATAACCCTCATTGATAAGTAATTACAGCCATAAAACACTTTCCTGTCAGTAATCGGCTTCTTGGGGCAGGAAAGCGATAAAAAGGGTCAATAATTCATAAATTTGAGCTCTGACTTACTGCAATGAAGGTGTCACTGGGCAGAGACAATGAAACAGTAAAAATTTAAAAACTAGATTTAAATATAAAATAAAACTGTGGGATATCTAGAAAAGTCATTTTTGGATACTGAGGATAGATACAATTGTTTTTCTCATCAGTTTATTTTCACCTCGTATGTCCTTTAACCACTTCACGACCGCCCCCAGCCGATGGGCGGCGGCAAAGTCCGGGCCCAAACGACCGCAATATGCCCATCGGCGGGGGCGGCTGCGGGAGTGGCTATGCGGCGATCGCGTCATTCGTGACGCGATCAGCCGCTGGGGACTGGCTCCGCCCCCCGTTCGCTGTAACCCGCCGGCCGTTCGGAAGCGCCGGCGGGTTACTAGCACCCGGATCGCCGCGTGTACTGTGTATAATAGGCTTTGTAATGTATACAAAGCCTATTATACTGGCTGCCTCCTGCCCTGGTGGTCCCAGTGTCCGAGGGACCACCAGGGCAGGCTGCAGCCACCCTAGTCTGCACCCAAGCACACTGATTTCCCCCCCCCCCTGCCCTCTGATCGCCCACAGCACCCCTCAGACCCCCCCCTGCCCACCCCCCAGACCACTGTTTGCACCCAGTCACCCCCCTAATCACCCATCAATCACTCCCTGTCACTATCTGTCAACGCTATTTTTTTTTTTAGTCCCTAATCTGCCCCCTACTCCGTCCTGATCACCCCCCCACCCCTCAGATTCTCCCCAGACCCCCCCCCCCCCCCCGTGTACTGTATGCATCTATCCCCCCTGATCACCTGTCAATCACCCGTCAATCACCCGTCAATCACCCCCTGTCACTGCCACCCATCAATCAGCCCCTAACCTGCCCCTTGCGGGCAATCTGATCACCCACCCACTCCAATAGATCGCCCGCAGATCCGACATCAGATCACCTCCCAAATCCATTGTTTACATCTATTCTCTCCTCTAAACACCCACTAATTACCCATCAATCACCCCCTATCACCACCTGTCACTGTTACCCATCAGATTAGACCCTAATCTGCCCCTTGCGGGCACCCAATCACCCGCCCACACGCTCAGATTGCCCTCAGACCCCCCCCACCTTATCAATTCGCCCGTGCAATATTTACATCTGTTATTCCCTGTAATAACCCACTTATCACCTGTCAATCACCCATCAATCACCCCCTGTCACTGCCACCCATCAATCACCCCCTGTTACTGCCACCCATCAATCAGCCCCTAACCTGACCCTTGCGGGCAATCTGATCACCCACCCACACCAATAGATCGCCCGCAGATCCGACATTAGATCACCCCCCAAGTGCAGTGTTTACATCTCTTCTCTCTTTTAAACACCCACTAATTACCCATCAATCACCCCCTATCACCACCTGTCACTGTTACCCATCAGATTAGACCCTAATCTGGCCCTTGCGGGCACCCAATCACCCGCCCACACGCTCAGATTGCCCTCAGACCCCCCCTTATCAATTCGCCAGTGCAATATTTACATCTGTTATTCCCTGTAATAAGCCACTGATCACCTGTCAATCACCCATCAATCACCCCCTGTCACTGCCACCCACCAATCACCCCCTGTCACTGCCACCCATCAAACAGCCCCTAACCTGCCCCTTGCGGGCAGTCTGATCACCCACCCACACCAATAGATCGCCCGCAGATCCGACATCAGATCACCTCCCAAGTGCAGTGTTTACATCTCTTCTCTCCTCTAAACACCCACTAATTACCCATCAATCACCCATCAATCACCCCCTACCACCACCTGTCACTGTTACCCATCAGATTAGACCCTAATCTGCCCCTTGCGGGCACCCAATCACCCGCCCACACCTCAGAACGCCCTCAGACCCCAGCCCTGATCACCTCGCCAGTGCATTGCTTGCATCTATTTCCCCCCTCTAATCACACCTTGAGACACCCATCAATCACCTCCTGTCACCCCCTAGCACACTTACCCATCAGATCAGGCCCTAATTTGCCCCGTGTGGGCTCCTGATCACTCGGCCAAACCCTCAGATCCCCCTCAGACCCCCTTCCGATCACCTCCCCAGTGCATTGATTGCATCTATTTTCCCCTCTAACCGCCCCCTGAGACACCCATCAATCACCTCCTGTCACCCCCCCTAGCACTCCTATCCATCAGATCAGGCCCAATACATCCTGTCATCTAAGAGGCCACCCTGCTTATGACCGATTCCACAAAATTTGCCCCCTCATAGACCACCTGTCATCAAAATTTGCAGATGCTTATACCCCTGAACAGTCATTTTGAGAAATTTGGTTTCCAGACTACTCACAGTTTTGGGCCCGTAAAATGCCAGGGCAGTATAGGAACCCCACAAGTGACCCCATTTTAGAAAGAAGACACCCCAAGGTATTCTGTTAGGTGTATGATGAGTTCATATAATATTTTATTTTTTGTCAAAAGTTAGCGGAAATTGGATTTTTATTGTTTTTTTCACAAAGTGTCATTTTTCACTAACTTGTGACAAAAAATAAAATCTTCTATGAACTCACCATACCCCTAACAGAATACCTTGGGGTGTCTTCTTTCTAAAATGGGGTCACTTGTGGGGTTCCTATACTGCCCTGGCATTTTAGGGGCCCTAAACCGTGAGGAGTAGTCTAGAAAACAAATGCCTCAAAATGACCTGTGAATAGGACGTTGGGCCCCTTAGCGCACCTAGGCTGCAAAAAAGTGTCACACATGTGGTATCGCCATACTCAGTAGGAGTAGTATAAGGTGTTTTGTGGTGTATTTTTACACATACCCATGCTGGGTGGGAGAAATCTCTCTGTAAATGGACAATTGTGTGTAAAAAAAAATCAAATAATTGTCATTTACAGAGATATTTCTCCCACCCAGCATGGGTATGTGTAAAAATACACCCCAAAACACATTATACTACTTCTCCTGAGTACGGCGGTACCACATGTGTGGCACTTTTTTGCACCCTAAGTGCGCTAAGGGGCCCAAAGTCCAATGAGTACCTTTAGGATTTCACAGGTCATTTTGCGACATTTGGTTTCAAGACTACTCCTCACAGTTTAGGGCCCCTAAAATGCCAGGGCAGTATAGGAACCCCACAAATGACCCTATTTTAGAAAGAAGACACCCCAAGGTATTCCGTTAGGAGTATGGTGAGTTCATAGAAGATTTTATTTTTTGTCACAAGTTAGCGGAAAATGACACTTTGTGAAAAAAAACAATTAAAATCAATTTCCGCTAACTTGTGACAAAAAAAAAAATCTTCTATGAACTCACCATACATCTAACGGAATACCTTGGGGTGTCTTCTTTCTAAAATGGGGTAATTTGTGGGGTTCCTATACTGTCCTGGCATTTTAGGGGCCCTAAACCGTGAGGAGTAGTCTTGAAACGAAATTTCTCAAAATGACCTGTGAAATCCTAAAGGTACTCATTGGACTTTGGGCCCCTTAGCGCAGTTAGGGTGCAAAAAAGTGCCACACATGTGGTATCGCCGTACTCAGGAGAAGTAGTATAATGTGTTTTGGGGTGTATTTTTCCACATACCCATGCTGAGTGGGAGAAATATCTCTATAAATAGACAATTGTGTGTAAACAAAATAAAAAAATTGTCATTTACGGAGATATTTCTCCCACCCAGCATGGGTATGTGTAAAAATACACCCCAAAACACATTATACTACTTTTCCTGAGTACGGCAATACCACATGTGTGGCACTTTTTTGCAGCCTAACTGCGCTAAGGGGCCCAAAGTCCAATGAGCATCTTTAGGTTTACAGGGGTGCTTACAATTAGGCACCCCCCAAAATGCCAGGACAGTGAACACACCCCACAAATGACCCCATTTTGGAAAGTAGACACTTCAAGGTATTCAGAGAGGAGCATAGTGAGTCCGTGGCAGATTTCATTTTTTTTTGTCGCAAGTTAGAAGAAATGGAAACTTTTTTTTTTTTTTCACAAAGTGTCATTTTCCGCTAACTTGTGACAAAAAATAAAATCTTCTATGAACTCACCATGCCTCTCACTGAATACTTTGGGATGTCTTCTTTCCAAAATGGGGTCATTTGGCGGGTATTTGTACTATCCTGGAATTTTAGCCCCTCATGAAACCTGACAGGTGCGCAGAAAAGTCAGAGATGCTTGAAAATGGGAAAATTCACTTTTGGCACCATAGTTTGTAAACGCTATAACTTTTACCCAATCCAATAAATATACACTGAATGTTTTTTTTTTTATCAAAGACATGTAGCAGAATAACTTTCGCGCTCAAGTGTATAGGAAATTTTACTTTATTTGAAAAATGTCAGCACAGAAAGTTAAAAAAGTCATTTTTTTGACAAAATTCATGTCTTTTTTGATGAATATAATAAAAAGTAAAACTCGCAGCAGCAATCAAATAGCATCAAAAGAAAGCTGTATTAGTGACAAGAAAAGGAGGTAAAATTCATTTAGGTGGTAGGTTGTATGACCGAGCATTAAACCGTGAAAGCTGCAGTGGTCTGAATGGAGAAAAAGGCTCTGGTCCTTAAGGGGCGAAAAGACTGTGGTCCTCAAGTGGTTAAAGGGGACCAGGAGTGAGAGGCATGTGGTGCCTGCTATGTTTATTTCTGTTTAAACTATACCAGTTGCCTGGCAGTTCTGCTGATCTCTTTGGCTGTCGTAGTGTCTGAATCACACACCTGAAACAGGCATGTGCCTAATCCAGTCAGAAGCATGGCAGCCATGCAATTTGCATTGTTTGCTGTTTCCTACTCTAATACTAAGGCTACATACTCACCTGAAGAATTCTTGCCAAGCTCTGTCAACTAAGGGATTGGCTACCAATCCCTGCTGGGCAACAGAGCAGCCATGACACTTTGCATATGCATCATCAGACTCTGGCTGACGACATGCCTATTGCTACGGGGGGCCCGGGGCAGTGGGATGACGAGCGCGAGTGATGGAGCGGTTTCCGGTGGGGCGGGGGAGGAAAGAACAATGGCGTTGCGGTGCTCGGAAGTCGAGCATCTCTAAAGATCCGTCATCAAGGATCTTTAGCAATTGTCGTGTGGCGACTTTACTCACCTGCCGATATTAGAATGATCCATTGTTTATCGTTCATTCTCTGAGACTGCGTCATTCTGTGGGTATTGGCCTTAACTCCTCTCCACACCCGTTATCTGTTGCTGTAACACAAGGCTGCACAGTATGTCCGCTGGGGGTGGAGCGCAGGGTATGTAATGTGACAGGAGTGTGGGCATTCAAAACGCGGGGTCACCAGGTAGCGCTCACAAGCTGCCCAAGCAGACATACTGTCAGGGTGGTTTCTAGGCTAAACTCCACCCAGGGCGAGGGTGTAAAAATTGACCCCCCCCCCCTTCCCAAGTATAGGTGCCCTCAGT
This sequence comes from Hyperolius riggenbachi, assembly GCF_040937935.1. NCBI lineage: Eukaryota > Metazoa > Chordata > Amphibia > Anura > Hyperoliidae > Hyperolius > Hyperolius riggenbachi. Next base: position 475,091,688 of record NC_090649.1, read on the forward strand.
ATAGGTATCCAGTTATAGGTGCCCCCAGTATAGATTGCCAGGCTTAGGTGCCCCCAGTATAGGTAGACAGGTATAGGAGCCCCCAGTATAGGTAGCCAGGCATAGGTGCCCCTAGTATAGGTAGACAGGTATAGACTCCCCCAGTATAGGTTAGCCAGGCATAGGTGCTCAGGGCCGGATTGGTACCCTTTACCGCTCAAGGCCACAGTCACCGGCTGCCCGCCACCCCACCCCCCTTTCAGTATAGGTAGCGAGATTACCCCTTCCCCCTTCTCTCCAGTATAGGTAGCCAGATGACTCCCTACAGTATAGGTGGCCAGCTCACCTTCACATTGCAGCAGATCAGTGTCACTCATTTCTCCACTCATCTCCAGTGCAGAAGCTTCCTCTTCCTTCCCGTTTCCAATGCTGCCCAAGTCCATAGCCACCAGCCATAATGCAAATGTGCACAGAGAGCAAAATGGCTGCTGCAGAGGTGGCTAGCAGCAGAGTACCGCGGTCAGGCGCTCGTCTGATCTCCCTGCATTGCAGCATTTGCAAGCTTGCTCCTGTGGTGCCCAAGGCCATAGCCTAGGTGGCCTTGGCCTAAATTTGGCCCTGTAGGTGCCCCCAGTATAGGTAGACAGGTATAGGTGCCCCCAGTATAGTCTAGCCAGGCATAGGTGCCCCAGTATAGGTAGCCAGGCTTAGGTGCTCCCAGTATAGGTAGCCAGGCTTAGGTGCTTCCAGTATAGGTAGACAGGTATAGGTGCCCCCCTTATAGGTAACCAGGCATTGGCGCAGCGGCGTGGGAGAGCGGACATAGAGCTTTAACAACTCTCCTTTCAGGATCCACAAGCTGCTTCTATCTTCTTCCTCCCAGGCGTTTTTCGCGTTGGTAACAGCTTCCCCTGTGATGACATGTGGTTACGTCATCACAGGGGGCACTGTTGCCAACTCAATGGATGCCTGGTAGAGGAAGAAGATAGAAGCTGCGGAGATCCCGGAAGGTGAGTTGTTAAAGCTCTATTTTGGCAGGTAAACTGCCGCTCAGGAAATGCTTTTCAAAACCAAGAAAACCCTGAGCCTCCCCCATGAGGAGATGGACTAGTCCAATACCTGTCGGCTCTGTCAGATTGTAACTGCTTACTTTTTTCGCTGTATTGGTCCTTTAAGTGTAAAAGGACCCAGGGGCGTCTCACCCACCAGGCAAGTATAGGCGGTTAGAAAAAAACAAAACTGATATAAATATTAAGAAAAAGTGTGTCCTTATATGCAGGTACCAGCACTGGTGATAAAACTGAGAAAACAAAAAGAAAGGAACAAAAAACAGTATATGCTGCTCAAAAACTGCACTTTATTTTAGATAATTTGATAAAAGTCACACACATAAATGATCAAAATATGTCAGGAGTTGGCCTGTCATATGCATAATGTATTGTTGGAAGACAATACTATGTGCTGCAAATCTCTGGGACAGTAAGAAAAAGTCCCTACTAGAATAGCATATTAACAATTGTAGATCAGATCAAGATAAGCCATCGAAGGCCAATCACACTCAGATGATCATAGGTTGGATACCTAAAATGATAGAGCCCAATAAAGAATAAATCCATAAGCCATGTATTTGAACATGGCTGTGGACCCTAAGGCAACCAATATTTTGAGCCTTGGGAACGCCAATATCCGGCACCCGTGAGGAGACCCGGCTGTGTTATGATAATAGTATGGTCATAACCACTCACAAAGGGCAGGATATGGTGCAACCAATGTGGTCAAAAAATAGGGCTAACTGTATCACAACCAAAGGGGTGTGCTGCTCCTATATAATAGGCTTTATTGGGAACACCCTTGACCAATCACTGCGAGGAAACCAAAGTGTGTAAAAAAGAGAGATATGGTTATAACCACTCACAGAGTATAGAAGGGTGTGACCAATATGATCAATATGCTATTCATAGAATATAGGGAGCGGGGACTGATAGCCACAGCCTAAATACACTTGTTGTACATGAAGCCTATACCGCATGGATGAACACATCAAAGTATACAAAATGGAACCATTAGCAGCAAGCAGCATATTCAAAAAATGGCTGTGTTCCGCAATTGTCCACAAAGCCCAAACACTGTCACGGATGATATACAAAATGATATGCAAAAAGAGAGCCACTTAAGTTATAGCACCAGCGAGCCATAACGTTATTGCATGTAGATTGTTTCCATAGGCATATGCGGATGCTTAAGATGTATATAGAATAAAGCCATCCAGGACAAAGCATATGGAGATCCCATTCAATGGTGAATATAGTGAATCTTGAATTGGTCATCCATCACACCCCACATGGGTGTACACACATATAAACCTGCCAGCCAGATGCGCATAGATCTGCAGTCATATATATAGCCTGTTGGTAACTGTATAGTATTTCCAGAAGACTGCTGTTGGAGTCACAGACACATCAGGCCACCTGAATTGTGGCGTAGTGTAGTCAAAAACCACATATAGGCAACAAGAAGCATTCATTTAGCAGTCAGTGTCCCATATATATACTGGCAGGTTCACTTATCTGATCCGATGAAGTATAGGCGGTTGCCTGGGGCGCCATGAGGTGGTGAGGCGCATTCCCCCACCGCTGCTACTGTGACCATGTTTTTTTTTTATATTATATTACCTCCCGACTCAGTCCCCGGTGCTCGGCACGCTACCATGTGCTCAGCAGTGCCTCTACTTCTCCCCAGCCAATAGAGCAATCAATACTGCTCTTCTCTGCCAGGCTCCTTCTTTAAAGCCGTGCCCCTTCATCTCAGTAGCCACACAGGTAAAGTGTTTATCCCGTGTGGCCCAGCCTTTAACTCCGCCCCACGCCAGTCAAACCAGGAGCCAGCGGCCAGCCAGCTTATGCCCCCGACAGTCTGACCCCCCACCTGTATCACTGGCTGCACACAGACACTGGAGCGAGACAGCCAGGGGACAGATGCAGTCACAGAGAGAAGAATGTGATGTGTCCGTGTTGGAGCCCCGCCCCCGCACAAGACAGCAACACAGCCCGGGAGAAGGGAAGTTTCTGCTCCAGAGTAGTGATGGGAATTCCGGCTCTTTTCAGAGAATCAACTCTTCTGAATCGGCTCCCATTAAAGAGCCGGCTCTTATGGCTCTGAATCGGCTCTTCATTAAATATCACTAAACACCACTCAGAATCTGAGTAAAAGCCCCGCCCCCGTCTCCATGACAATTCCAGACTGCTTCTCTGACTGGGGCAATCCCTCCTGCTACTGCTCTGCTCCGCCCCATACACTCCTTCAAGCTGCAAGAGGAGGACTACATCTCCCAACATGCCTCAGCGCCCTTTATTGCAGAGCAAAGCAGAGCTCTGTGGGGCAGCTGAGGCATCGGCTCTTTCAAAACTGAGAACCGGCTCTTGTCGTTCACAGCAAAGAGCCGGCTCTTAGAGCCGGCTCGTTCGCGAACGACCCATCACTACTCCAGAGATAAGCTGCATGCACAGGCAGAAGAGAAGGTATGCAGGCAGGCTGCTAATTAGGCTCTTTCACATCAGAGCTTGCGTTGGAGAACGCTCAAAGCATACGTTTTGTTGTATGCCTTTTACTGCGTTTTGATATGCGTTGCACTGCAGTGAGTGTGCGTTTTTAATCCGTTTTCAATGCGTTACTGCACATAGAAAAACGCAGGTAATTTTTTTTTCTTTTAGTTGTCAACTTTCTACATTGTTCCTCTGTTGCATTCTGGGACTGATTGCCTGCGTTAACGGATTAAAAACGCGCATAGTGTGCGTTTTACATTGACTAACATTGTAACGCATAAAGCTAGCGTCGGCCGAAAAACTGCGCCTGGGTGCAGTGTAACGCAACGCACAAAAAGGCTGCGTTATATGTGAAAGCTAAAATGAAAGTCTATGGACTTTCATTTCACCTTGGGTAACGCAAACTTTATCCTTTGCGTTGAAACGCAGAAAATCTGCCCTAATGTGAAAGAGCCCTAAGAACACTTCCTGTCCTGTGTGCAGACTCCCAGTACTGTTATAACTGCTAGAATGTGCCCTGCTCTTTTGATACTAGAGTTTTCTTTGAAAGCTGGTTAGGCTGTAGGCTGGTAAAGCTGTAAACCCGTGCTTTAGTGCTGTGCTGTCTCTCCCTCTCCCCTCTCTGTTCCTCTGCCCCCTCTTCCATCTTATGCTGTCTCTACCCCTCTCTGTTCCTCTGCACTCTCTTCCATCTTATGCTGTCTCTCCCTCTCCCCTCTGTTTCTCTGCACCCTCTTCCATCTTATGCTGTCTATCCCTCCCCCTCTCTGTTCCTCTACCCCCCTCTTACATCTTATGCTGTCTCTCCCTCTCTACTCTTTCCCTCTGCTCGGATTACGTGTATTTTCTGGTGAAACGCTTCCACATTACGATTATTTTCTGACAACGCTGCCCCATTACGATTATTTTCTGGTGAAACGCTGCTGCCCTATGATTAATTTCTGGTGAAATGCTGCTGCAATAAGTGTATTTTCTGGTGAAACGCTGCCACATTATGAATATTTTCCGGTGAACTGCTGCTGCAATAAGTGTATTTTCTGGTGAAACATTGCCACATTACGATTATTTTCTGGTGAATTACGATTCTGAATTACGATAATTACTATTATTTTCTGATGAAACACTGCCGCATTATGATTATTTTCTGGTGAAACGATGCTGCATTATGATTATTTTCCTGGGGGGAGGGGCGCCACAGGTTTTCTCGCCTGGAGTGACAAAATGACTAGAGGCACCCCTGAAAGGACCCTGAGGGATCCTTTAAATTCTATCTCTGGCGTATCTACATCCCTGAGCAAAACCCTTCCATATTTCACAGAGCGGGGATGAGTTGTGCATTCATGTCTCCTGTTCCACACACAGGAAGGAGATCCGTCAAACAGACACTCATAGGAAAATGTCACGGAGTTGATAAACATTTGCACTTAAAACCTCTCCTGAAATATTGCTCTTATCATGGATGTTCTTATCAATGTGGTGCCAAATGTAGATTAATAGTTCTTTTACACAGCGGTCACTGTGGCAGGCTGATGAATCTGACCGATAATGTGCTCAGAACCCGTCTCTGCAGTTAATAAAATCCAAAGGCTGCAGGCTGTGCATGGCCAGAGCTGCAGATTCTGTATTAGGCTCTGTTCCCACTTGGTGCTGGACCACATACAGCCAGTGGGAGGGGACATTGTAGTGTCCGCTGTGGTCTGGCTGGAACCTGGATAGTGGCGAAGCAATAGGGGCTGCAACTGTAAAGGGGCCCTCCCTCAATGGCAGTATTAGCTCTTTATTGGTCCTGTGCTGGCAATGATCACTTCTACAGCTGTTTTTAGGAGTGGTAAGCATTAACCTCCCTGCCAGTCAATTAAAACCACCAGGGAGGCAGCGCAGCAGTTTTTTTTCTTCTTTAAATCATGTAGCTAGCCTAGCTACAGTGCAGCGGCATCCCCCCTCCCCTTCCGATCGCCTCCGGTGAACAGGCCTATCAGGAAATCCCGTTCTGAACGGGATTTCCATTAGGGCTTCCCCCGTCGCCACGGCGACGGGCGCGATGACGTCGCCGACGTCACGGACGTCGTGACGTCAGAGGGAGTCCTGATCCACCCCTCAGCGCTGCCTGGCACTGATTGGCCAGGCTGCACAGGGGTCTCAGGGGGGCACCCTCTAACGCGGCGATCGGCGGCGAGCGGTGAGTTCACGCAGCTAGCAAAGTGCTAGCTGCGTGCAACAAAAAAAAATATGTAAATCGGCCCAGCGGGGCCTGAGCGATTGTCCTTCGCGGCATAGCCGCGAACTCAGCTCGGGATTACCGCCAAGGAGGTTAAAGCAGGAGGATTAGCCATACTATGCCAGGGAAAAAAAAACACATATATAAGTAGATAAATACTTGACCTACTTACATAGCACATGTATTGTACTGTCCACGTTTTGATTTCAGTGAATTTTATATAGTAAATGAGGAGAATTCTGTTCCTGGTGGGAACCATGTCTTTTGCCCACAGTTTGAGGCTAAATACTGATGTCATCTCTTCCCTTAACTTTTTTTTTCTTTTCTCCTCCAATCGCTGAGTCACCTCAGCCTTGCTTGTAAACACAAGTGAGCAAAGTATCATGTTTCAGCTAGGCTTGGAAATAAAGGGAAGAGGAGGAATATATTATAGATAAAAAGACCCCCCAGCATGCAATTGAATGGCAATGGCTATTAAAGGGCCAGTGCTCCTAAGGCATGTGATAACTCCAAACCATAACAGCAGAAAAAGTGTTGAAAGTTATAAATGCAGGATTAGCATCTTTATCACTTAATACACTCAGACCAGTTGCTGTTGAAATTTGATTTTTATGGCGACAATGTGCTTTAACAAACTGTTCCCCATCCCCTTCTTGCACCTCTGAAACTGTGCTTGTCCTTGGCAGGTTTTGGTGCACCATATGAATTGTTATGCATAGGTTGGGGGGCCCCAATGTAAAGCTTGCACTGGGGCCCAAAGCTCCTTAGCTACGCCACTGAGCCCGAAGCAGGTGTGTTACCCCCATTGGCTATATGGGTGAACGCATCAGTCTGCCCGGGACTTTCACAGACTGCACAGAAGTACGGTCCGCTTACTGCAATGGATCCCCTTTGAACGGCTCCTATTTATTAACTTGAAATGTGTGTTAAACTATGTGTTAAAGAGAAACTGTCAGGTGATCTCTGTGGAATGTTTGTTTAGGCTATGTTCACACTATAAATCGCCAGCGCTTAAAAAAAACGAAAACGCTATAAGTGTGAACAAGCCCTTACTGATCTATGCACAGAGGGAGATACTGGTTGCTTGGCAGTTGGAAACAGCTGTTATTTCCCACAATGCAATGAGGTTCACAGGCAGGAATCTGTCAGGACCATGGTCATGACATCACACTGTGGGAGGGGTTTCACCACAGTATCAGCCACACAGACCCCCCTTGATGATCTATTCGAGAAAAGGTAAAGTTTTCTCGTGGGAAAGGGGATATCGGCTACTGATAGGGATGAAGTTCAATCCTTGGTTCAAATTCCCTCATAAATTCGCCTAATAAATTAATGAATCCCACCCAGGAAGTAGAGGTTTGGATTAACAAATCAAAGCTTCCAGCAGCCAAATTATAACAGCTCAGTGATTTGCTATCCCCATCTTCTGCCTCCTGTGTGAAATCTAATGACACAACCACTATTTACAGATACTGTATATCCTTGATGGTTGGTAGCATTCGAATGATAGGTACCCTTTTTTACTATGTGAAAAGCTGAACAGGGTTTGAGGTGAGAAGGTTCATGACGAGATCAGTCAGTGAACTAATAAACGTTTTCATGAAAGTGATGAGGTAAAAAGCTCCAATAATAAAGGCCTCGCCTTAGTTCTTGTATACGGTGTAATGAACCTGCTGTATATCTCTCCAAGCTGAGCACCCAGCAGCTTTACAGCAGTGTGAGTTATTGCCCCACACCTCGTCCTGAGAAATGGTTTAATAAAGCCAGACCTTATTACTCTGTACAGCGTGGATTCTCTGTATAGCAGCCAGTGAGTGAGCTATTCCTGCAGGAAAGGTCTATACACATATGTAATAAAAGGGCGCCTGGATATTTGGGCGCCCAGGAAAGCCGATAGTAGAATATCGGTAAAGTTATCAATATTCTACTATTAAAGTGTAAAGAGGGATTGTAAAATACTGGTATTAAATACTGATATTTTACTATAGCTAAACCTAACTCTTACTCTCACACAGGACACCCTTCCTGAGGCCCAACCCTAACACCTTACAGACACCCTTCCTGAAGCCCAACCCTAACCATCTGCCCCCCCCCCCCCCCAGCATAGACACCCTCCTAATGCCTAACCCTAACTAAACCCCCCCAACACCTTTCCTGATGCCCAACCCTAACAACCTGACCCCCCCCCCCCCTTAGACTCCATCCTGATGCCTAACCCTAACTAACCATACCCCCAACACCCTTCCTGATGCCCAACCCTAACCACCGCCTCAGCACAGACACCCTTCCTGACCCCTAGGGCTTAACCACCCTCCCCCCCGACACCCAACCCTAACCACCCTCCCCACCCGGCACCCTTCCTGACGCCCAACCCTAACCAAAGACACCCTTCCAGACGTCCAACCCTAACCACCCTCCCCCCGACACCCTTCCTGATGCCCAACCCTAACCACTCTCCCCCCGACACCCTCCCTGACGCCCAACCCTAACCACCCTCCCCCCCCCCCCCCCCGACACCTTTCCTGATGCCCAACCCTAACCACCCTCCGCCCTGACACCTTTCCTGATGCCCAACCCTAACCACCCCTCCCCCTCCAAAACCCTTCCTGATGCCTAACCTTAACAACCCCCACACTTAACCTTAAAGGGGAACTGAAGAGAGAGGTATATGGAGGCTGTCATGTTTATTTCCTTTTAATCAATACCAGTTGCCTGGCAGCCCTGCTGGTCTATTTCTCTGCAGTAGTATCTGATTAAAACCAGAAACAAGCATGCAGCTAGTCTTGTCAGATCTGACTTATAAGTCTGAACCACTGAAACACCTGATCTGCTGCATGCTTGTTCAGGGGCTATGGCTAATAGTATTAGAGGCAGAGGATCAGCAGGGCTGCCAGGCAACTGGTATTGTCTAAAAGGAAATAAACATGATAGCCTCCATATACCTCTCTCTTCAGTTCCCCTTTAATCACCTTCCCTACACACACACCTAGCAGGGGATGGCCCCCTGCCACCAAATGCCACCCCCCGCCACCAATTTCTGCAAAAAACTCAAAAAACAAAAGCGTACGCTTTTGGCCAGCGCATTAAGCGCCCATTGAAGCGGAGGTCTTGAGGGGTAATATAATTCCAGAGCAGAAACAAAGTATTACTAGATGGAATTTCTCAACAAATCATTGTGCCAGTGGAATACAATCTCTGTAATGGTGGCCATACATGGTACAATTTTTCAATTAGATAACTTAGTTCGATTATTCCGTTAGATCGAATATAAAGATTTTTCCAGCATGTCCGATCATTTTTCCAGAAAAAACGGGATAATCGTTCGAATTTCTTGATCGAGAAAAAAAATATTTTCAACTTTCATTCAATTCGATCATTTAGATCGAATAAACGGGAAAATCGAACGTTTTTATTGTACCATGTATGGCCACCATTAGATATGTACCATCATAAAGTATAGATCATAGTATACATCAAATCCTCTGAAATGCTCTAGATTTCCATGTCGTCCAGTTAGCCAGCTGGGTAGACAATACAATCAACCGGTATGTCCGCTGGATCAACAGAAACATGCGCATTTGAGAGGATTTGATTTGTTGAGGAATAGTAATACTTCCTTTCTGTTCTGGAATTATAGATGTTTTTAATCATCTTTTGTTATGAACTTTGAAATGTAACTGATTGCCTCTGAGGAAGCGGCTATCGCAAAAGCAGTGAAACGTGTGTTAGGCCAATCACTGCACATTGGCGATTTGGCGTGACTTATATGTTATTGTGTTTATCATGTTTATAGTAATTTTGGGAGCAAGTCCTCACCAGGGCCGGATTTATACTTTTCACTACCCAAGGCCACTATCACCAGCCATCCCCGAAAAACCGCAAGCCCCCTATCACATACACATACTTTTACTAGTCCCAGTAATCAATGTATTTAAAGAGAATCTGTATTGTTAAAATCGCACAAAAGTAAACATACCAGTGCGTTAGGGGACATCTCCTATTACCCTCTGTCACAATTTCGCCGCTCCTCACCGCATTAAAAGTGGTTAAAAACAGTTTTAAAAAGTTTGTTTATAAACAAACAAAATGGCCACCAAAACAGGAAGTAGGTTGATGTACAGTATGTCCACACATAGAAAATACATTCATACACAAGCAGGCTGTATACACCCTTCCTTTTGAATCTCAAGAGATCATTTGTGTGTTTCTTTCCCCCTGCAGCTATCTTCCACTGAAGTGTCAGGCTGTTTCTTCCTGCAGAGTGCAGACAGTTCTGCCTGTATGTAATTCCTCAGTATGTGAAAGCCCAGCCAGCTCAGAGGAGGATTTATCCAGCTTGTAAAAGATAAGAGAGAAGAGAGAAGCTGCCCTAATCTAAATAATACACAGGCAGTGTGCAGAGAGAGGCCTGGAGGGGGGAGATGCATCACAGAACCACAACACTGAAGAACTTGGCAGCCTTCCAGACACAGGCTGACAAGTCTGACAAGAGAGAGAGAAGTTGATTTATTACAGAGATGGTGATAGTAGAACGTGCTGCAGTAAGCCAGAACACATTAGAATAGCTTTTGGAACTTGTAGGATGATAAAAAACAGGATGCAATTTTTGTTACGGAGTCTCTTTAAAGATGCTTCTAAACAATGCAATTTTACTGAATGATCAACCTTGTGATTGATTGGATTGGACAAAGCTGATAGTGCCAATTGACTTCAAATGACCAATTTGTCAATCGTTTCATCAATCTGTTTTGCGGATCAATTACATCTGAAATGATTAGAATGGTTATACATTTTTTATTCCATTTATGGGCAAAATGTTTTCTGCTCTGATAGGTTGGAGCTGAGTGGAGGGCGGAGCTGGGTGGAGGGCGGAGCTGGACTCCAAGAGCGGCTGATGGTGATAATGAGTGACAGCTGAGATCACAGACAATAAGCTGCCCATGTTTACTGTCCCTTTATCCCCTGAGTCCCAGACACTTGCCTGACTGCTGCAGTTCACGTTTGGCAGCTTGAGTGCACGAGTGTGCCAGCCCACTGTTCGACCCCTTGCTTTCTAATGCCCTAGGCCATGGCCTTTATTGCCTTGCCTGAAATCCGGCCAAGATCCTCACACGACATGAGTAGGCCAACACACTCTATTTAATTTGCATACGTTACATATTTAACCAGCCGGGCGGTATGGACGAGCTCAGCTCGTCCATCACCGCCGGAGGCTGCCGCTCAGGCCCTGCTGGGCCGATTTTCATCAAATAAAGAGCAGCACACGCAGCCGGCACTTTGCCAGCCGCGTGTGCTGCCTGATCGCCGCCGCTCTGCGGCGATCCGCCGCGAGCAGCGGCGAAAGAGGGTCCCCCCAGCCACCTGAGCCCAGCGTAGCCGGAACAAAAAGTTCCGGCCAGCGCTAAGAGCTGGATCGGAGGCGGCTGACGTCAGGACGTCGGCTGACGTCCATGACGTCACTCCGCTCGTCGCTATGGCGACGATGTAAGCAAAACAAGGAAGGCCGCTCATTGCGGCCTTCCTTGTTTATTCTGGGCGCCGGAGGCGATCGGAAGAACGCCTCCGGAGCGCCCTCTAGTGGGCTTTCATGCAGCCAACTTTCAGTTGGCTGCATGAAATAGTTTTTTTTTTATTTAAAAAAAACCCTCCCGCAGCCGCCCTGGCGATCTTAATAGAACGCCAGGGTGGTTAAGAGGCTCAATCAACTTTAAGAAACCACACAACATATACTTCAATCCAAACTTCAGTATCAAATTTTATTATATCAAAAAATTGCAAAAAAAAAATAATCTGGATAAAACTTTTCTTTTGTCAAAATAGGGAAAATCTGTCCAAGGAAACAAAATCCATAAATCGTAGACGATTGCACAATTTTGTACAAGATTGCAGGAGATACAGTGTGCTTTGTTTATAAAGTTTTTTTCAGGCAACGACTAGTCAATTTCGAGTCAGATTAAAGCGGTATAAAACCCTGACATAATATTCAGCTTCAAAATGGACCAATCAAGAAGTCGCGTCAGTCACTAGAACGAGAAGTGTCCGCACGGAAGGTATGTTTGTCTGCCACTGCCTGCCGGTCCGCTGCACATATATAGCTATTGAAGCTGGAGGGGAGCGCAGAGGGGAAAGCCCGAGGTGAGGGAGGGGGGGGGGGCTGTCCCCCCCTACCTGCCGAGTGTGGCCATAGCCTTCCCCTCATGTTGCAACCCCTCCAGCCCCCCAAAACGGCCACGAGCGCCCCCCCCCCGCGGGAGCAGGGGCTGCATCCCCTATTGTTACGCCCATGGTCCTCATCCACCCCCAACCACCTCTCGGTAGGAGTCCCCCATGGCTCGGTCCTTGGCCCCCTACTGTTCTCCCTATACACATCCTCCATTGGCAAGGTTATCTCCTCCATGGGTTTTAACTATCATCTGTATGCTGATGACACCCAGATCTACCTCCGCACCCCTGACATATCCCCCACTACCATGGACAAGGTCTCCTCCTTCCTATCAGCCATCTCCTCTTGGATGTCCACTAGGTTCCTGAAACTAAATCTAGACAAAACGGAATTTATGATCTTCCCACCCTGGCCATTCCTGCACCTCCCAGATGCGCATGTCACTGTTAACCACACTACCATTCGCCCTACCTCTCAAGCCCGCTGTCTGGGAGTCACCCTGGACTCCGCACTCTCCTTCACTCCCCACATCTAAAACCTCACAAAGTCCTGCAACTTCCACCTTTGTAACATCTGCAAGATTCTCCCTTTCCTGACCTCTGCCACCAACAAACTCCTCATCCATCCCCTCATAATTTCCCGCCTTGACTACTGCAATGCTCTGCTGTCTGGTCTCCCTATGACCCAAATAGCCCTGCTGCAGTCCATCATGCAGGGCCGGAGCTACCATAAGAAAAAATGGGCAATAGCCCCAGAGCCTGTAGGGGCCCCCAAGGTGTCCCTCCCCCATCTTAACTGTTGCTCCCCAGGGACTCTGTACAGTATTTGGCAGAGTAGTGTCTTATCTGTGCTGTGCTGATGGGCAGGTGAGACACTACACTGATATAGACTCTGCAGAGGTCCTAGGGAGCACAGTTAAGTTGGGAGGTGATTGGGGAGGTCAGCAGCCAGCTCAGGGGCCTAGAAGGGAAATTTGGCTGCAACAAAGGGCCGCTAATGACGCTTTTTGGTTGGGGGAGGGGGGTGTCTGTTGGGGGGTCCCCAGGCTAATTTTGCCCTAGGGACCAAATGTTACTTGAACCGGCCCTGCCATCATGAATGCGGCAGCCAGAATGATCCACTCCTCCCATTGCTCCACCACGGCGGCTCCCCTCCATGAATCCCTCCACTGGCTTCCTATCCAATCCAGAATCAGCTTCAAGATACTGTGTCGAACCTACAAATCTGGCCACAAATCCTGTCCAGCCTACATTTCCGATCTTACTCAGAGGTACACACCTAGCCGCTCACTCCGCTCCTTGAATGAACTTCGCCTGACACCCCCCCCCCCCCCCCCGCATCAACCAATCCCATGCACGCCTCCAGAACTTCTCAAGAGCTGCTCCAACAATATGGAACTCCCTACCTCCACCTATTAGGGCAGCCCCCTCCTTCAACATCTTCAAGAAGGCCCTCAAAACTCACCTTTTCACTCTGACCTACCACCCCTCACAAGTGCTCTAAACCCACAGCTGAACTCTGGTCCCCTACCTTTCGTGTCCCTACCTCTCCCTCCAGATTGTAAGTCTTTGGGCAGGGTCCTCCTCCTTTAGTGTCCTACCTGATCATTCACCTCCATTACTGTGCACCCATGCTATGCATTTGAGTGAACCTAACTTGCCTAATCCCCATGCTCCCATCCAGTGACTGACTAAGCATTACCTTGTACTCATACTGTGCTGCACGATCTGGTTTTCTTGTATTCCTGTATTGTCATATTGCTGTATGTCACCCCTAAATATTGTATGTAACTTAAACTAATGTCCACTTTGTCCAGCGCTGTGTAATATGTTGGCGCTTTATAAAGACAACAAATAAATATATATCTCATGTTACAGCATACTAAACAAATTTTTATTACATAGGGAATTATCTGCACTCCAGTCTGAGATTCTCACATTCTCACAGTTTCTCAGCATGTGACAGGCAGCTCCCTTGCCCCTCAGCCTCACAAACTGCATCACACACAAGCTGAAACTGAGAGCAGACTGTGAGTAATAAACAAAGCACACAGAGCCTGGAGGGGGCGTGCAGGAGGCATGCATAACTTGTATTCATTACAACAGAAGCAGCCCATTCCTCCCTGGGTCGACAAAGCTTGACAAAGAAAAGAAGATTAGATATATTACAGAGACAGTGCAACTAGAAAAGGCTGCAGTAATCTAGACCACATTAGAACAGGTATAGGAACTTATAGGATAGAAGAAATAAGGCTGAACATTTTGTTACAGAGTCTCTTTAAGGGGAGACAAAAATAAAGAGTTAAACTTACCTGAGGCTTCTAACAGCCCCCCACAGACGTCCTGTGCCCGCGCCGGGACACATCGATCCTCCGGTCCCCCACCGTGGCTCACTTTCTGTGTTTTTGCGAGCGACTTTATTGTCGCAGTCCACTGTGCCTGCGTGGCCCTGGTCACGTGCGTCCTCACTTCCTATTGTGTTCCCGGGATCTTCCTGCGCAATGCTTGGGAGAAACCATGGAGAAACATGTAATCAGCTTGATCAGCTGATTGAATTTTTTTAAGTTCTGATTTGCTGTGATGACTTCCTGGTTTAGCACATGATCATGAGCAGCAAATCAGAGACTTATAAATCTATCAGCTGATCAAACTGATCACATCATTCTCTACGAGTTCTCTTAAGCATTAGCATGCCTAATCCTGATATCTGTGCCTGTGAACACAGTAATACTGGAGGCAAACAGCTCCTTAAAGGAAAGATCCGAGGAAAAAAAAAAACAAGTTCTACTCACCCGGGGCTTCCTCCAGCCCGTGGCAGCTGATATGTTCCTTGCCATCGCTACAGTGTCCCAGGATCCCTTCTGTTGTAGTTGCTGACCTCGCCAGGTCGGCATCTTCTGCGCCTGCACGAGTGCACGGCCGTGCAGCCCGTAGTTGCACTCCAGTGGATGGGAGTGTTCTCTGCAGCGCAGTAAGAAGTTTTCTCGTACTGCGCCTGCGCAGTAAGCTCCCGGAGACGCGAGCGAGAGTGAGGACACACGGGCCAGGATATCTGCAGGGGACCGTTAGAAGGTCAGTAAATTACACTTTTTTTTTTTACACCACCACAGAACCCCTTTAAAGCAAATCTGTGCAAAACAAATACTTACCTTGGTAGGGGAAGTCTCTAGAGCCTCCAAAAGCTTCCCCGATCCTCTCCAACTGGGTTTTCCAGAGCTGGGACCCCTGCTTGCGGCCACCCCTCTGTACAATAACGAGTGCAGCCGCACTGCGGCGGAAAAGCAGCGTCTGTTCGGCCTTGTCCTGCTTTGCAGGTGCGAGCTGTCTGCACCTGTGCAGTGGGGCTTGTCAATGTGCTTCGTGGGGTCCCAACCCTGGAGGAGGAGAGGAACAGCCTCTGGATTATCCAGTGGCTTCTCTCTACAGTTTGGGGAACTTTTTTATGTATTTATATAGCACTGACATCTTCCGCAGCACTTTACTGAGTACACAGTCATGCCACTGGCTGTCCTCAGAGCTCACATTCTAATCCCTACCATAGTCCTATATCCATCGTAGACTATATGGCCAATTTGGGGGAAAGACAATTAACTTATCTGTATGTTTTGGGGATGTGAGAGGAAACCCATGCAGACAGGTGGAGGACATACAAACTCCATGCAGATAGTGCCCTGGCTGGGATTCAAACCGGGGACCCAGCGCTGCATGGTGAGAGTGCTAATCTTTATGTACCCAGGATTGTAGGACAGCTGCATTTTGCAAGTCCACGTATCCTTTAACAGAGATAAAATGCTGTCGATATTTCCTATGCGTTTACAAAGCCCTAGATTTACTACATTACGCCCCCAGGAGCGCAGTAACAGCGCAATAGTTCTGTGCCGCTCGCTCTCTGGTTCCCAGGAGCGCAGTAACAGCGCGATAGTTCTGTGCCGCTCGCTCTCCGGTTCCCAGGAGCGCAGTAACAACACGATAGTTCTGTGCCGCTCGCTCTCCGGTTCCCAGGAGCGCAGTAACAGCGCGATATTTCTGTGCCGCTCGCTCTCCGGTTCCCAGGAGCGCAGTAACAGCGCGATATTTCTGTGCTGCTCGCTCTCCGGTTCCCAGGAGCGCAGTAACAGCGCGATAGTTCTGTGCCGTTGCTCTCCGGTTCCCAGGAGCGCAGTAACAGCGCGATAGTTCTGTACCGCTCGCTCTCCGGTTCCCAGGAGCGCAGTAACAGCGCGATATTTCTGTGCCGCTCGCTCTCCTGTTCCCAGGAGCGCAGTAACAGCGCGATATTTCTGTGCCGTTGCTCTCCGGTTCCCAGGAGCGCAGTAACAGCGCAATAGTTCTGTACCGCTCGCTCTCCGGTTCCCAGGAGCGCAGTAACAGCGCGATAGTTCTGTACCGCTCGCTCTCCGGTTCCCAGGAGCGCTCTGACAGCCGGCGTAGTGGAGAGACCGGTCTCACTGTTTGTTCTGACGACACAGACTGCTATTACTCATCTCTGGAGAGATTAAATCTCTGCAATCCTGTGTTTAGTCCCACGTTCTCGGGCTGCGCTCAGACATTCAGCAGATGCAGAAACGCAAGTGATATTGGCTGATTATATGAGATCTGGAGATAGTTTATGTAAATATAGAGAGAGAAGCTATTCATTAATGCTGTATTATAAACTGCTGGCGGTTCTATGGGCGTCTTCCTATGTCAGTGCTCCGTTTAAAGGAGAATTCCGTGGAGTGTCATTTGATTCGGCAGTCGGAAGGAATAACATAACTTTTACACCTGTTACAAATAGTGTTGTTACTCAGAAGTTGTCAGCTTCACAATTTATAAAGCTTCTTTGCTTCTTAAAGAACAAGTGACACCCATGCTAACCTAGAAATAAAAAACACATATATAAGTAGATAAATTGTAATACTAGATCTACTTACATAATAGATGTATTGCACTGTCCACATTATGATTCCTGTGAATCTTATAAAGGAAAAGCAGAGAATCCTATTCTAAGCACTTTCCATCTTTGTTACCTTTGACCTCCTGACATCATTTCCTCCCTCACTCTTTTTTCTCCTCTTGCTAAATGTGTATTTGTTACCCGCCCTCCTCCCAGAGTCTTCAGACACTTCCGCTGAGGTCTATACTAGGAAGTGCACTGTCTTATGTCATAAGGACTGGGAACTAAAGGGAAGAGGAGGAATATATTATAGATAAAAAGACCCCCCCCAGCAGGCAACTGTTTGGCAATGGCAATTAAAGGGCTAGTGCTCCTTAAGTATGTGATAACTCCAAATCATAACAGCAGAAAAAGTTTTGAAAGTTTTGAATGCAGGATTAGCATCTTTATCACTTAATACACTTAGACCAGTTGCTGTTGAAATTAGATATTTATGGTAACAATCCCGCTTTAAAGGGACCCTGAGCAGTAGCCCTGGGTATGCATTTAAGCCTACCCATGTATAATTAGTTATGTCCCCTCACTCACTCTGCCCCACGTTGACCTCTCTGCCTGACGATTCTTCAGTTTCAAAATGCATTACAGCAGTGACCCTGTCAAAAGTCGCACTGTGACCCCTAGAACAGGAAGCCTGTGGGTCCTCTCTGCAAATGCGCAGGCTTCCTGGATTCTTCCTCGTCATTAGGGATGATCACAGATATGCAAATTCTTCCGAGTTGATGCAAATGTATGCCCATTTTTATGCAAATATATGCAGCTTGAAAATGGACCAATCAATTTAAACCTTTGCATAATTCCGGAATAATTTGCATCTCATTGATCCCTACTCATCATCGGAAGCGGGGCAGGGTGAGTGAGGGGGCAGGGGGCGAAGAAAATGCCTAGTTAGCCCGTGCCATATGTTTACGTTGGCTTTTCAGTCATTTATTTGTCACTCACCTGCAGCTGTGAGCAGGGGGCAATGGTGGTAGCCGCAGGTGACATGGCTTCAAAGCTTTGTACTTCATCAAGCATGCTGTTGCATGTCAATTACTTATGACATCATCAAAGCATTCATTGATTTTCAGTAATTAAATAAAAAAAGTGAAGCTCATATATTTTATAGATTTAATATAAACAGAGTGATATATTTTTAGGTTTTATTCTTTTTCCTTTTGCCGATTACGACCCACAGGTAATAAAAACCTAGAATTCAGTATCTCAGAAAATTACAAGATAATATTACATAAGATCAAAAACATAAATAAGTGTTTATAAATATCTATTTAGAAAATGTTACCCTAATGAAAAGCACGATTGGCTGTGACTGGTCAAATTAGCGAAGGTGACCACAGAAGAACGGAGCATATGGAGAGGACGGAGAGGTAGCCATAGACCACATGGGGCAGGAGGAAGCCCCAGGCAAGTGTAAGGGCCCGTTTCCACTATCGCAAATTCGCATAGCCAATAAAAGTGGATAGGACTGTTTCTACTTGTCAGGATTCCTTTGCGTTTTTCTGTACAGAAAAAATCTGCACGGCAGAGCCATCAGAATTCGCATACCGCACACCGCTATGCGAATCGCATACAATGTGTTTAATAGGGAATTCGCATGCGGTATTGGTATGAGAATTTTTATGCAAATTCACATACGATTTCGCATGGAATCAATGGAAAAGCACACAGGCACTGCCATGGTTAAATTTGCATACATCGTCATCCATGCGAATTCGCATGAAAATTTGCATGAAAATTCGCATATAACCGCATGCGAAATTCGCATCCGCATGTAAATTTTTACCGCGGCGATTCCCACCGCACAAGTGGAAACGGGCCCTAAATCCTGAACTGCCTGCCATCTGTTTGTTTTTTTTTAAATACTGTATTTTTATGGCTATAAGACTCACCTTTTTCTCCCCCAAAAGTAGGGAAAAAACTCATTGCATCTTATAGTCCAAATGCAGGGAGTTCCTAACTTGTGCTGGCGCTTTGAGTCCGCAAGGAGAAAAGCGCAATATAAATGTTATTTGTCTTATTTGTCTTGTCTTGTGATACGAACCCCTAAAGGTGGCCACACACCATACAATTTTTTAAATATCTGTTCAATTTAAGAATTGCAATACATTTTTCTGACTGATTGTAACATTTCAAAAATATGACCAATGTACCACACACCTATGTTCAATATTTCGCCAATTATGATAAAAAATGATTGGAAACGCTGACAAAATTGCTAGGGTGTGTATATTAATAAATTGACAATCTAACACACACCATACAATCTTTAGAAAGATTGAAGAAAAATATCTGGCATTCCGGATCGATGAAAATCGAAGAAAACTGGAAATCCAATCGGATTTTTCAGTCAAATTAAAAAAAAGCCTTCGATTTTTTGGGGAGATCCGATCGTTTTTATCAAATTGCCATAAAATTGGATCATTTTATTTTATCATGTGTGGCCTCCTTATCCCGCCGCAATGTCTGGGACTCCCTGTATTGTGCCCATGCAGAGGAGGACAGGGGGGGCAAACAGAGGACACAGGGGGACACAAAGGGGCATAAATAAGGGGTGGGGGGAATGGGAGGAGAGAGAGGAGAGCGCACTCAGAAGGGTAGCAGTTGTCCCTGGCAAGCCTGCCGGGGAATGATCTCACCTTTAGGACTGACTGACTAGCCCATATGGGTCTGTCAGCAGTCTAGCGTTGTCCCTCTCTATGCCGGGGACGCAGGCAGCAGGCATAGAGAGGGACAACGCTAGACTGCTGACAGACCCATATGGGCTAGTCAGTCAGTCCTAAAGGTGAGATCATTCCCCGGCAGGCTTGCCAGGGACAACTGCTACCCTTCTGAGTGCGCTCTCCTCTCTCTCCTCCCATTCCCCCCACCCCTTGTCTATACAGATACTTGCACCACTATCCAGTGGCTTCCAGAGAGCGGCACCACCACCATTTTCATCTTCAGCCTACACACTGTACAACACCACTACAGGACGCTCCCCTGTATATACAGGAGTCTTCTATATATACACTGCCCAGTGTATATGGGACACTACCTACTGCAAAGGGGCATAAAGGGGGACACAAGGGGGACAGAGGCAGACACAAGGGGGGCACAGAGGACACAAGGGAGAAAGAGGAGGACACAGGTATACACAAGAAGTACAAGGGGGCATGAGGTACAAAGGGGGCATAATCCGCAAGATGCACCAGGTATAGTATATTTTTCTCCCCCTGGTTTTTGTCCTCTAAACCTAGGTGCGTCTTATACTCAGGAGCGTCTTATAGTCTCAAAAATACAGTATATCACCCAGTGTGTGACATGTGCTTGCCGTCACTTCCTGCTTTGGATATGCCGAAGTGCGCGGAAGCATATTGTTAAAATATGCTTCTGCGCATGCGTGCCGTGTCAGTTAATTTTTTCAACTCCACGCGTTGCCATAGACTATCATGACTTCCGGGCCGACACAAATCGCCGTAACTCGGCGCAGCGTTGCAGCGTTAATGTACTTCTTGACCTCCGCAGAGGATGCGGCAAAAACAACACTTCCATTGAGTTGTGTTGCACTGCGCAAGTATGAAAGTCTTCATAGACTTTCATTGCCTGGCGGTGGGGTGCGGTAAAAATACTGCATTGTCTTAGTGTGAAAGGGCCCTCAGGCACTCAGCGATTGTGCAAAATTATTAAAAAGTAGGTTAAAAAAAAAGGTAATATCAAGCTTATTTTGAATATTTTCTTATTTGGTGGGAGCTTTAAAGAGGAACTGTTGCGAAATCTTAAAATTTAAAACACATACAAATAAAAAGTACATTTCTTCCTGAGTAAAATGAGCCATAAATTACTTCTCTTTTATGTTGCTGTCAAGTACAGTAGGTAGTAGAAATCTGACATTACCGACAGGTTTTGGGCTAGTCCATCTCTTCATGGGGGATTCACAACATAGCCTTTATTCTTTATAAAGACACTCCCTGAAAAAGATTTATACAAAGATGCTGACCAGCCTCCCTGCTCAGCATAAACTTTTTCGGCAATTGGACGGAGCAACTGCCATTCACTAATTGCTTTTGAAAATAAGGAAATCCCTGTGAACCCCACATGAGGGGATGGGCTAGTCCAAAACCTGTCGGTTCTGTCAGATTTCTACTACCTACTGTAAGTGACAGCAACATAGGCGAAAAGTAATTTATGGTTCATTCGTACTTCTTATTTGTATATGTTTACATATATTTTAAATTTTTAAGATTTTCGCGACAGAGGTCCTTTAAAGATATTTTGTTGTAAGATTTGAAAACCTCTCCTTGGAGAAAACTAAGGAGAAAAGTTAATTGCATATAGGCCTATATTGTCAGGCTAGTTATTTCTCATTACTTTTGAACAGAAGAAGCTGCTTGCAGTAGCGGACAAATGTCTTGCAGTTTATTCAATTGACCGATCGTATTTTGCTTTCCATGGTTCTCATGCAAGGTTCTCGTCAGGACACTGCCAATTATGAATGGATTAAAGAGAAACCGTGACCAAGAATTAAACTTCATCCCAATCAGTCGCTGATACCCCCTTTTACATGACAAATCTATTCCTTTTCACAAACGGATCATCAGGGGGCTCTGTATGGCTGATATTGTGGTAAAACCCCTCCCACAGGAAGCTGTGAGGACGATGGTCCTGGCAGTTTCCTGTCTGTGAACCTCGTTGCATTGCAGGAAATAGCTGATTACAGCTGTTTCCAACTGCCAAAAAAAGCAAGCAGCATCTCCTTCCATCACATCACCTGCCAGCAGGGCAGGGCCGAGGCAGAGGCAGGAGAGGCTCCAGCCTCAGGGCGCAGTGTAGGAGAGGGGGCGCACAATTCACTCAGCTATCATTCCTCTACTGTGTTTGAAGCATAAAGAAATAAGAAAAGGGGATACATGGCAATGACTGCAAGCCAGATAACTAGAGATTAAGGGGTTGGTGGGGTTGGGGGCACTGGGGCACCTCTTAGCCCAATAGCAATCAGTGTGTGACGGCTGGGGTGGGAGGGATGGTGGGGCGCACTTTGGTGTCTCAGCCTTGGGTGCTGAAGGACCTTGTCCTGGCTCTGCCTGCCAGCAGTAAAAATGTCACCATGTGATAAATGTCAGAATGTAAATCAGGGAGAGGAAAGATTTTACAATGGGCAAACACTGACAAAATCATTTATACATCATTATTGTAAAAATGAAGCACTTTTTTTATTACATTATTTTCACTGCAGTTCCTCTTTAAAATGGGTGGCTTGCTGTGGGCGACACATTCACTTTAGGTGCTTCTGATCTATGTGGCCATCTCAGTATGGAACCGCTAATAAAAAAAAAAAAAATCAGTCAGGCTTCCTTTTCCTGCGCCGGTCCTTTAATTAGTGTTCCTGTCGCTACTCCTGTGGCCTCATCTCAAGCAGAGAAAAGCAGATTCGGAGTAATAATTAGGGGCATCTGACATTTACATAAGAGGGAAGCAGCTGGCCTGCATGAGGCTGCATTACGCATTCATCTTTACTGATAACTAATGGTTTACTGAACGCTGTAATGTGTCTATGGAGGTATCGCACCTCAGCCCTAATGAGGTCGATATAGATCAGGAGTATTGAGCGTTTTCCAGACAGGCGTAAAATGTGGCCGTACTCCCCGGCAACTGAAACGCGATACGATGAGTTGTGAAACTGTGGCCAGTGCGATACCTTAAAGGTGTTCTGGGAGGGGGGGGGCGGGTGTTGGAAATAAAAACAGACACTTACCTGGGGCTTCTATCAGCCCCCTGTAGCAGTAATGTCCCACTCCGTCCTCCTCTGATCCGCCGTTCTCCGCCGCCGGCATCGGGGTAATATTCGTCTTACAAGACGAGTACTGCGCACTCTCGCTCGCGTCATCGCAAGCTTACTGTGCAGGTGCAGTACGAAGTTTTCTTGTACTGCGCCTGCGTGCGCAGTAAGCATCCGATGACACACGCAGGAGTGAGGACGCAGCCGCAGTTGGATGGCATGCCGCGCTAGACCGGGGCTAGCGGCGGAGAACTGCGGATCGAAGGAGGACTGGACCAGACTGAGCTTATTAACAGGGCTGATTGCAGCTGAACGGCAAACCACAGGAGGACAGCGAGGGACTCACACGTGTTTACGGGGCTGCAGGAAGCCCCGGGTAAGTATCGTTTCTTACTATTTCATAGACTCTGGTACACTATAACCTCTTGAGGACCGGGATGTTAAACCCCTCTAGTGACCAGGCCATTTTTCACCAATTAGGCCACTGCAGCTTTAAGGCCTCACTGCAGGGCCACACAATTCAGCACACAAGTGATCCCCCTCTCCCTTTTTGCCCACCAACAGAGCTTTCTGTTGGTGGGCTATGATCGCTCCCAGGATGTTTATTTATTTATTTTTATAAATATTTGTGTGTTTCTTTGTTAAATAAAAGTACGTATTTTTTAATTTTATTTTATATCCCTCCCTCCCCCACCAGCCAATCAGCGTGATCAGCTGTCAAAGACTTCAGCCTATGACAGCGGATCACTTTTTTGCCTCCCAGGGGACAGCCATGTCACACGGCAGTCCCCAGTACAGCGCTGTCTTCGATCGCAGCGCTGTACAGTATTATTAGACGGTGTTTCGCCGTCTAACAGTCCCTAGCGGCGATAGCCGCTGGGAGGCTGATGACGGAGCAGGGATGCACGCAATCCGCTGCAATCTCCGCCCCCAGCGCTTCACGGCAATTGGCGTTGAGCAGTCGTTAGGTAGTTAAAAAGACACTAAAGCAAAAAAAAAAAATTATGATATAATGATTTGTGTTTGTAGTACAACTAAGAAATAAAACATTAGGCGCAGAGACATAAGTCTAATATTGTTTCCAGTACAGGAAGAGTTAAGAAACTCCAGTTGTTATATATGCAAAAGAGCCATTGAGCTCCACAACTTTCAAAGTCACAGAGAGCTCTATCTTCTGAAGCTTATTATCTCAAGTGTCTGGCACTGTATTGTTTGCAGAGAACAGTTCAAAAGTTCACTAGCCTGCTCTGTAAAATCATTTAGAATGGTGAGAATGTGTTAACGGCAAATATGAGTGAATGATGCAAAACAAACTCTATAACTGAAAATAAACATATGAGAATATTTTCTTTGCTACTAATGTTCTAGTAATTAGCCGTACTACACAATCAATTCAGTATATCATAATTTTTTTTCACTTCAGTGTCTCTTTAAAGCTTAAAGTGGACCCAAATTAAAAACACAAGATTTCAGAAATAAATTCTATTTTCTAACTTATAATAAGAAATAGCAGTTTTTTTCAGCTGCATGATGACAAATATAAAATATGTTACATTTATTGGAGGAACCCCTCCCTTCCTTTCATATTGCCGGGACAGAATCCGGCAGACTGGTGGAGGAGATAAAAAACAAAAACAAAACTCAGACTGCTACTGATGATGTCACAGGGGACGTGATCTCAGCTTGTGTGAGATTTCACATAGACGACGCCCCTGTGAGGGAGGGAAGCTGATGACAAACACACCCATGATCTAAAACCGGCTCCTACTAAGCTCAGAAGTAATGGCTACCACCTGTATAACCCTAGTTATGAAAAGAGAAGGGTGAAAAGCATGCACTGAAATGCTCATAGGCTTGAAGGAGTGTTTATTTATCTTTGTATGTGTCAGAGTGGTGCAACTAAATATTTTGAATTTAAAAAAAATGTTTGGTTTAGGTCCGCTTGTGAGGAACTGCAGTGAAAATAATTTAGTGAATAAAATTGCTTATTGCTTATTTACAATATTCATTCATAGATTAGCTACTCATGTGTTTGCTCATTGTAAAATCTTTCCTCTCTCTGATTTACATTCTGAAATGTATCACTGGTGGTGGCATCTTTAGTACTATCAGGCATGGAATGTTCATTACTGAGGCCCAGTGCACACCAAAACCGCTAGCAGATCCGCAATACGCTAGCGGTTTTGGGAGCTGATTTCAGAGCGATTCTAGGTATGTTTAGAGAGGTTTTCTAAACATACCTAGCGGTTTTGCGTGCGTTTTTGTGTAGCAGATTACACATATTGTTACAGTAAAAGCTGTTACTGAACAGCTTCTGTAACAAAAATGCCTGGCAAACCGCTCTGAAGTAGCGTTTTTCAGAGCGGTTTGCGTTTTTCCTATACTTTACATTGAGGACGAAACGCTTCCGAAAACCGCAAACGCGCAGCAGGAGGCGCGTTTGCGGCTTGGCAAAAACCGCAAACCGCCGGTGTGCACCATCCCATTGCAATACATTAGACAAGCGTTTTTATAGGAGGATGCGGCCGGCGGATCGCTCCAAAAACCGCTCGGTGTGCACTGGGCCTAAGAGTCCTATGCAGAGAAGGAGATGCTGCTTGCTTGGCAGTTGGAAAAAGTTTTTACCCACAATTCAATGAGGTTCACAGACAGCAAACTGTCAGGCCCATGGTTATGACTTCACACTGTGGGAGGGGTTTCACCACAATATCAGCCATACAGACCCCCCTGATGATCTATTCAAGAAAAGAAAAATATTTCACGTGGGAAAGGCGATATTCACTACTGATTGGGATGAACTTCAATCCTTGGTTAAAGTTGTGTTTGTTGTTGTGGGGGAGCTATGGGGGGTGTAAGAGATTATTATGACTGCAGATCTACAATCATGAGAGTAATGTGGGGGGGGGGGGGAGAAGATGATGCTTAGGTGATAGAAACATGGGTCTCTATCACAAATGTTGCTTGTGGGGACCCAGGATTTGTAGTTATGCTGCTGTTATTGATGGAGCAAACAAGGAAAGAAGGTCATCTGAGGTTCACATAATCAGATGGAGTGCAGCTCTACAAATTCTTTAGTTTGTATGACTTTTATTGAATATAGCCCTGTGAATACCGCTGCTGCAGCTTACGCATTTGGTGAATATAGCTCATTGGATCCTAAACGTGAACTAAAACACTCTAAACACAGCAGCCCTTCAGGCAATCGGCAACGTTGCCAGTTCAGGTCTGTGCGTCTCTCTTCATGGACCTCGCTGTGCAGAAGAGAAAACTGCAAATGAGGCAACTGATGAGAAGTCTCCAGTGTGATTACAGCATGTTGACTGAGCTAATTAGGAATCCGTGTGTAGTTTTCCTCCTGATAAATTATTCCCTTTAAGATAAGTGTGCCATTTATCAAACAGCAATAGAGGATTTCACTCTGCTGTTCTTTTGGCGGTGTCAAAGAGCAGCTCCCAGGAATAGGAGTACCAGGTGTCCAGCGCCATTTGAGTAAAGGGGCCCATACACTGGTCGAGTTCAGACATCAATCGATCGATTTTATAGAATCAATCGATCAGAAATCGATTCTTTCAAATCTATCGATCGATTGATTAGTGGCAGATTTTCGATCGATTTCGATAGATCTGATCTGTCTGACAGGATGGAAGATCTAGGTCGATCTGCTGCTGGCAGCAGATCCATGGCCCATAGAGTTGCATTGGATCTAATGGTGCAATAATGCCTTTAGATAGATTTCCAATAGATTTCATTCTGAAACCTATTGGAAATCTGTTCCTAGTGTGGAGCACACATCAGATTCGACTTGACAGGCATCTGACGGAAATCTATCTGATGGTCGAATCTGCTGCAAATCTGCATGGCCACCTTAAAGGACCTCTGTCGTGAAAATCTTAAAATGTAAAATATATGTAAACATATACAATTAAGAAGTACGACAAAACGATTGACAAATTGGTCATTGGAAGTCAATTGGCGCCATCATCTTTGTCCAATCCAAGCAATCAGAAGGTTGATCGCTCAGCAAAATTGCATTGTTTATAAGCATCTTTAACCACTTCCCAACTGAGGGGTTTTACCCCCTGACCACCAGAGCAATTTTTACCTTTCAGCGCTCCTAATTGTGTCCATCCCTAATTACAAGCCCATAGTTTATAAAGTAACAGTGTTATACCCTCTTGACATAAATATTTAAAAAGTTCAGTCCCTAAGGTAACTATTTATGTATTTTTTTTTTAATTGTAATTTTTTTTTTTTTTTTTTATTATAAGAAAAAAAAAATTGGGCAGTGTGGGAGG